>NW_001889920.1:398093-399144 GCF_000143565.1 Laccaria bicolor S238N-H82
AAAAGAGTCGGGTGCTGCCACCACTTGGTCGTCTTCTGCGAAGACAATCTCAACACCCCCACAACATCCATCCGACGCGTCCCCTTACCTTCTTCCTCCCCGTCCTCGCCTACCCTCTTGTCCGAGTCTCTTGAGTCTGTCTGCCACTCAACTTGAGGCCTTATCGCATGCGTACAACAGCTACGTTGTCCTCTTCTCCTTCTCGCGAGGCTCCACCCTTGTATGCGCAGTTCCCATCCCAAGGAACGCTAGACATACCAGATACGCTTCGAGAAGCTTGAGAAATGGACCGTGGGGCACGTTAGGGCTTGAGAAGAGGATGAAGGATGTTGAGAGGTGGTTAGTCGACAAGGAAGCGGAAAAGGAAAAAGAAAATATGAAGGAATCCGAATCCAAACCCGACTCGCCAAGAGAGGCGAGTTCGACCGATAACGTGAAAGAGGAGATCCATGACCTCCGAGACGAAGTCGTCGAGCTTCAAGGCCGACTAGGCGAGCTAGGTCGGGAGATGGCGAAGATCGCAACGGCGCCTAACAATTTTCCTGCTGGACCAAGAACGCAGTCCGCCGCTGTATCGGTCGCCCCACAAACCACTTCCTCCATCTTCTCGCCCTCACATCCAACTTCTCCGTTTGCAACGCACTTGACAGGATCTCCGTCAGCACCCAGCACGCCCATCCACCATCCCAGGCTATCAAGTACCACCGCGAGGGAATCTATGAGTCCTCCCATGACTTCGAAGAGGCGAGAGTCGGGCACGAGGTTACCGTACCCTGCGGGAGATTATTCTTCTCCGCCAGACACATTCTCTCCTGGCAATTCTCCACCTTCGTCGATTAGCTCAGCTATGAGGCCTTTGTCTACGGTCATTTCAGGCTACCCCTCCTTTCATCCTCAGGACTGGGTATACTACCAGGTGCTTCGTATTCTACCACTTCACTCTCCTCACTGGCTTCCGGTACGGGTAGGCCGCCGTCCCCGCCTGCGCAACCCAAGTTCGCTCCTGCCGCTGCTTCTGCCAATCAAACGGCCAGCCCAACACCCGCACCAA
>NW_001889919.1:0-518 GCF_000143565.1 Laccaria bicolor S238N-H82
CCTAACCCTAACCCTAACCCTAACCCTAACCCTAACCCTAACCCTAACCCTAAACCCTAACCCTAAACCCTAACCCTAACCCTAACCTAACCCTAACCTAACCCTAACCTAACCCTAACCCTAACCCTAACACACAAATGAAACCGAAGAACGCAATATTCTAGTTAGTATTGGGTGACTTATGCTGCAATCGATATTTTATGCAGTTGTGCAGTAATTGTGCAGAAACAAATCTACATGCAACTGCCTGCACTTCTCTGTTCGTCCGAGACGAACAGGTTACTGGACGCACATAACGTGACCAATAACGTGAGAATCGAGTGAGCATTGCGCGACGTATGCTGCAATCGATAATGTATGCAGTTGTGCACTACTTGTGCAGAAACAAATCTGCATGCAACTGCCCGTGCTGTTCTGTTCGTCCCAGACGAACAGAATATTGGGCGCACAAATGAAACCCAAGAACACAATATTCGAGTGAGTATTGGGTGACTTATGCTGCAATCGATATTTTACGC
>NW_001889919.1:568-5259 GCF_000143565.1 Laccaria bicolor S238N-H82
CTCAAATGTCACGTATCCGGGCACATTTTGTGCGTCCAATATCCTGTTCGTCGTGGACGAACAGAGAGACACAGGCAGCTACGTGGGAAAAAACGACTTGACAAGTACTGCTCAGTCACGTATAATATTGATTGCAGCATAACCTGCCCAATACTCACTCGAATATTGCGTTCTTGGGTTTGATTTGTGCATCCAATATTTTGTTCGTCTGGGACGAACACAGAAGCACAGGCAGTTGCATGCACATTTGTTTCTGCACAAGTACTGCACAACTGCATAAAATATCGATTACAGCATAAGTCACCCAATACTAACTAGAATATTGTGTTCTTGGGTTTCATTTGTGCGTCCAATATTCAGTTCGTCTGGGACGAACAGAGAACCACAGGCAGTTGCATGCACATTTGTTTCTGCACAAGTACTGCACGACTGCATAAAATATCGATTGCAGCATAAGTCGCCCAATACTCACTCGATTCTCACGTTCTTGGTCACGTTCTGTGCGTCCAATAACCTGTTCGTCTCGGACGAACAGAGAAGTGCAGGCACCTTCATGCGAAAAAAAGTATTCACAAGTACTGCTCAGCTGCATAAAATATCACTTGCAGCATAGCTTGCCCAATCCTCACTCAAATATCACGTTCTTGGGTTTCATTTGTGCGTCCAATATTCAGTTCGTCTGGGACGAACAGAGAACCACAGGCAGTTGCATGCACATTTGTTTCTGCACAAGTACTGCACGACTGCATAAAATATCGATTGCAGCATAAGTCGCCCAATACTCACTCGATTCTCACGTTCTTGGTCACGTTCTGTGCGTCCAATAACCTGTTCGTCTCGGACGAACAGAGAAGTGCAGGCACCTTCATGCGAAAAAACGTATTCACAAGTACTGCTCAGCTGCATAAAATATCACTTGCAGCATAGCTTGCCCAATCCTCACTCAAATATCACGTTCGTAGGCTGGTTTTGTGCGTCCAAGATCCTGTTCGTCGCAGACGAACACAGAAGCGCAGGCACTTGCATGCAGCTTTGCTTCTGCACAAGTACTGCACAACTACATAAAATATCGATTGCAGCATAAGTCGCCCAATACTTATTCGATTCTCACGTTCTGGGTCACGTTTTGTGCGTCCAATAATCTGTTCGTCGTGGACGAACAGAGAAACCCAGGCAACATTGTGGGAAAAAATGAATTAACAAGTACTGCTCAGCTGCATAAATCATCCATTGTAGCATAAGTCACCCAATACTTACTCAAATGTCACATGTCTGAGCTCGTTTTATGCGTCCAACATCCTGTTCGTCGCGGACGAACACAGAAGCACATGCACTACATGCGGCTTAAACAAATTGACAATTACTGCTCAGTCGCTTATAATATCGATTGCAGCATAACCTGCCCAATACTTACACAAATGTCACGTGTTTGGGTTCCTTTTGTGCGTCCAATAGCCCGTTCGTCTTGGACGAACAGAGAAACACACGCACTAACATGGGAAAAAATAAATTAACAATACTGCTCAGCTAGTGTAAATCATCGATTGCAGCATAAATTGCCCAATACTTACTCAAATGTCACGTATCCGGGCACATTTTGTGCGTCCAATATCCTGTTCGTCGTGGACGAACAGAGAGACACAGGCAGCTACGTGGGAAAAAACGACTTGACAAGTACTGCTCAGTCACGTATAATATTGATTGCAGCATAACCTGCCCAATACTCACTCGAATATTGCGTTCTTGGGTTTGATTTGTGCATCCAATATTTTGTTCGTCTGGGACGAACACAGAAGCACAGGCAGTTGCATGCACATTTGTTTCTGCACAAGTACTGCACAACTGCATAAAATATCGATTGCAGCATAAGTCACCCAATACTAACTAGAATATTGTGTTCTTGGGTTTCATTTGTGTGTTCAATATTCAGTTCGTCTGGGACGAACAGATAACCACAGGCAGCTGCATGCAGATTTGTTTCTGCACAAGTACTGCACAACTGCATAAAATATCGATTGCAGCATAAGTCACCCAATACTCACTCGAATATTGTGTTCTTGGGTTTTATTTGTGTGTCCAATATTCTGTTCGTCTGGGACAAACAGAGATGTGCAGGCAGCTGCATGCACATTTGTTTCTGCACAAGTACTGCATGACTGCATAAAATATCGATTACAGCATAAGTCACCCAATACTCACTCGAATATTGTGTTCTTGGGTGTGATTTGTGCGTCCAATATTCAGTTCGTCTGGGACGAACAGAGAACCACCGGCAGTTGCATGCACATTTGTTTCTGCACAAGTACTGCACGACTGCATAAAATATCGATTGCAGCATAAGTCGCCCAATACTCACTCGATTCTCACGTTCTTGGTTTGATTTGTGCGTCCAATATTCAGTTCGTCTGGGACGAACAGAGAACCACAGGCAGTTGCATGCACATTTGTTTCTGCACAAGTACTGCACGACTGCATAAAATATCGATTGCAGCATAAGTCACCCAATACTCACTCGAATATTGTGTTCTTGGGTGTGATTTGTGCGTCCAATATTCAGTTCGTCTGGGACGAACAGAGAACCACCGGCAGTTGCATGCACATTTGTTTCTGCACAAGTACTGCACGACTGCATAAAATATCGATTGCAGCATAAGTCGCCCAATACTCACTCGATTCTCACGTTCTTGGTCACGTTCTGTGCGTCCAATAACCTGTTCGTCTCGGACGAACAGAGAAGTGCAGGCACCTTCATGCGAAAAAACGTATTCACAAGTACTGCTCAGCTGCATAAAATATCACTTGCAGCATAGCTTGCCCAATCCTCACTCAAATATCACGTTCGTAGGCTGGTTTTGTGCGTCCAAGATCCTGTTCGTCGCAGACGAACACAGAAGCGCAGGCACTTGCATGCAGCTTTGCTTCTGCACAAGTACTGCACAACTACATAAAATATCGATTGCAGCATAAGTCGCCCAATACTCACTCGATTCTCACGTTCTTGGTCACGTTCTGTGCGTCCAATAACCTGTTCGTCGTCGGACGAACAGAGAAGTGCAGGCAACTTCATGCGAAAAAATGAATTCACAAGTACTGCTCAGCTGCATAAATCATCCTTGTAGCATAAGTTGCCCAATCCTCACTCAAATGTCACATTCGTGAGCTCGTTTTATGCGTCCAACATCCTGTTCGTCGTGGACGAACAGAGAGGCACTACATGCAGCTACGTGGGAAAAAACAAATTGACAATTACTGCTCAGTCGCTTATAATATCGATTGCAGCATAACCTGCCCAATACTTACACAAATGTCACGTGTTTCGGTTCCTTTTGTGCGTCCAGTAGCCCGTTCGTCTTGGACGAACAGAGAAACACACGCACTAACACGGGAAAAAATAAATTCAGACATACTGCTCAGTAGTGTAAAATATCGATTGCAGCATAACTTGCCCAATACTTACTCAAATGTCACGTATCTGGGCACATTTTATGCGTCCAATATCCTGTTCGTCGTGGACGAACAGAGAGACACAGGCAGCTACGTGGGAAAAAACGAATTGACAAGTACTGCTCAGTCACGTATAATATTGATTGCAGCATAACCTGCCCAATACTCACTCAAATATGTCACGCGTTTGGGCACGTTCTGTGCGTCCAATAACCCGTTCGTCTTGGACGAACAGAGAGACGCAGGCAGCATCATGGGATAGAACGAATTGACAAGTACTGCTCAGGTGCATATAATATTAATTGCAGCATAACTTGCCCAATACTCATCCAAATGTCACGTGTCTGGGCACGTTTTGTGCGTCCAATAATCTGTTCAGCTTAGTCCAACACACAGATGCAGGCACTTGCATACAAATTTGTTTATGCAAAAGTACTGCACACATGCATATCACATTGTATCCATTTCTTCGGCCATTCCTACCTCCATTCCCACAAATATTTCCACTTCCATTCCCACCTCCATTCCTCTCTCCATTCCTACAACCAATCCTACATCAGTCCTACTTCCAATCCTACCTCCAATCCTACTTCCAATCCTACCTCCAATCCTACTTCCAATCCTACCTCCAATCCTACTTCCAATCCTACCTCCATTCCTAGAGCAATCCTACATAAATTTTAAAACCCTACTACAATCCTATGATCCTCATTAACCCTATAGAATCCACCCCTCAGTCCCCCCATAGAAAACATATGCAGAAGTAAACAAGAGTACCTCAGCAGTACCACCCATTTACTAGTAATCATATGTATCAACTGTCTGTTTAATTCTAGTGTTCTTTGCCCTAAACATGATTTTTGTATTTCTAAAAAATATGCAAGTACTACTCTGCCAGAGCAATTTCAAAGGCAGAGCATATTGCTCCAGTGGTGGTGTTTTAAAGAGGAATACATTGCCTCGGTGCCATTTTAATAAAAAAAACAATTGCCCCGGCGGTGTCATTTTTGAAATAAAATAAAATACATTGCTCCGGCGGTGCCATTTCGAAAAGTAATACATTGCCCCGGCGGTGCCATTTTAAAAAATAATACATTGTGCCAGCGGTGCCATTTTTAAAAAAATGCATTGCTCCGGCGGTGCCATTTTAAAAAGTAATACATTGTGCCGGCGGTGCCATTTTAAAAAATAATACATTGTGCCAGCGGTGCCATTTTAAAAAGAATACATTGCTCTGGCAGTGCCAT
>NW_001889919.1:5640-64290 GCF_000143565.1 Laccaria bicolor S238N-H82
ACCAGATGCAGGCACTTGCATACAAATTTGTTTATGCACAAGTACTGCACACATGCATATCACATTGTATCCATTTCTTCGGCCATTCCTACCTCCATTCCCACAAATATTTCCACTTCCATTCCCACCTCCATTCCTCTCTCCATTCCTACAGGCAATCCTATACCAGTCCTACATCCAAACCTACCTCCAATCCTACTTCCAATCCTACCTCTAATCCCACATCCAATCCACTTCCAATCCCACTTCCAATCCTCTCTCCATTCCTAGAGCAATCCTACATAAATTTTAAAACCCTACTACAATCCTACTTCCAATCCTACCTCCAATCCTACTTCCAATCCTACCTCCAATCCTACTTCCAATCCTACCTCCATTCCTAGAGCAATCCTACATAAATTTTAAAACCCTACTACAATCCTATGATCCTCATTAACCCTATAGAATCCACCCCTCAGTCCCCCCATAGAAAACATATGCAGAAGTAAACAAGAGTACCTCAGCAGTACCACCCATTTACTAGTAATCATATGTATCAACTGTCTGTTTAATTCTAGTGTTCTTTGCCCTAAACATGATTTTTGTATTTCTAAAAAATATGCAAGTACTACTCTGCCAGAGCAATTTCAAAGGCAGAGCATATTGCTCCAGTGGTGGTGTTTTAAAGAGGAATACATTGCCTCGGTGCCATTTTAATAAAAAAAACAATTGCCCCGGCGGTGTCATTTTTGAAATAAAATAAAATACATTGCTCCGGCGGTGCCATTTCGAAAAGTAATACATTGCCCCGGCGGTGCCATTTTAAAAAATAATACATTGTGCCAGCGGTGCCATTTTTAAAAAAATGCATTGCTCCGGCGGTGCCATTTTAAAAAGTAATACATTGTGCCGGCGGTGCCATTTTAAAAAATAATACATTGTGCCAGCGGTGCCATTTTAAAAAGAATACATTGCTCTGGCAGTGCCATTTTAAAAAGTAATACATTGTGCTGGCAGTGCCACCTAAAAAAAATACATTTCTCTGGCAGTGCCAATTTAAAAAATAATACATTGTGCCGGCGGTGAAAAAAATACATTGGTCTTGCGGTGCCTCTTTGAAAAAACTGCACTGCTGCAACAGAGCTTTATTATATATATATATATTGCTCTAGACCTCCAACACAGCTATTCAAAAAGTGTCTCTTATGAAAAGGCAATGTGTTTTTATTGGAAGGTGTTCTGCTGGTGTGTTATATTCAGCTGTATATCTGGGGGGACATGATATGGACAATAGTTAATGAAGACTGCTTGTGTTTCAAAAGAAATTACAGTATCTCATCACCTTGCAGTAGGACTCTCATTGTGATTAATCATTCAGTATATTTTTCAGTTGTAATGGCTCACATTCATGACATTTAACTGATGACTGCAGCCCTATCACTATGTATGATCACCATCTATGTTTACATGGTACGCCGCAACTTGTGCCGCCAGAGGACAGGGTACACCGCAACTCTCCCCGCCGGGCATCAGGACATCTCCGCCGGTGAGACACTACGCCGTCGGTTAAAAGGACAGCCAGCGCATGCTACTTAGTGAGTCCCTGTAAGGATCACGGCCGCACCATCACTAAAGGCACATCATAAGATTCGGGCCGTCCGGCTGGGCCCATGTAGTATGGTGTTTTGTCACATCCGGCTACTCCATTAGGTAAGGCACAATGTGACTAACATATGTGGTTCACGTCCTCCCTGAACACCCCTTGCCCTCGAGATATCCCTCTGAATCATTAGCCCGTAAAGAGCCAGGTGTATTGTCTCAGATCGGCGAATCTGGGGCTGCGTCTGTCGAGTTGGATGAGCAGTGCGAATTGATCACGTCTTTGACTGCACGGGTGTCTATCACCAACGAGGACTCTGCGCGGCTGTTCAGTGAAGCCGGCGGTAAAGTCGTTCCGCAAATCATGCAGCTCTCGCCTTGTATCATGAGAGTTGCACTGGGTGACCAAACCCAGGATATAGTGTATCCTTTCCCTGTCGCGGGCAGTGGGCATCGGCTGCGGCTCGCTCGGAAGTCACGATATATTGAGGTACGTACATATTTATCACTGATTCTTGAAGTTCTACGTCTGAACTTCCGCTTCCGCCTTATAAGGTCGTTGTACCGACCTCCAGATCACTCATGCCGGATGGAATGAAGCTGAATCCGTTTCCCGTCATCAACTCGAAAGGACTGCTCCATACATGGAGCATCCATCGGGTTAATCTATTCGCCTTGCCCGTCCTTGACGTCAAGGTCAGAAATATTAAGGAATGGCTCATCCCCCACGTCGCCTTCACGATGTCCGCTCGCGAACTATCACTCAGGAAGAAACACCAAGTTGACACTCTCATGTTCGTCAAAGACACCCTCCAGTCTATTTTCGTTGGCGCTTCAGGAGTCCAAGGTGGTTCTGTGCATCGTCTATTTGCTCTCCGCGATAAGAAGACAAATAATTGTGATACCTGCATCTTTGTCGATGAACTTCGTTACGACCTGGCGGCTCATACACTTATCTGCGACGGGTACATCCTCCCTCTGACAGCGAGGATAATAATGGAGAATGAGAAGCCTTTCGCGAAGCTGGTTCACCAAGGGAAAATGAGCTATATTGATGTGCTTGAAGGCGAGATGCAGGCATGGAAGCAGCTCTTGCCCGCTTTTGTGGAGAGGTGCCGGTCTTCCTGGACGCATGGGGCGAATTGTGAATATATCGCTCAAGGCCGCATCCCACTCACAGAGGATATGGAGGCAGACCCACTCTGTAGTTGCGGAAGAGGGAAGGACGTCGAAGGGATGCATAAAGTCGAACTATGGAAGACATTCGCACCATACGTCACACGGATTGCGATTTCGCCATTGTTCGCGGTGTCTTATCTTGAGACTGTGGGTCGGGATCCGGACGCTCACAAGTGTCGTTCATGCAGAAGGAAAGCGAAACCGAAGATCAAAGTATGCGCGGGGTGCCAGAAGGTGCGATATTGTTCCTCAGAGTGTCAGAAGAAGGACTGGAAGGCACATAAGCCGAAGTGCAAGCCTTGATTGGTGACCGATTTTTGAGCCTGACAAAGCGTTTATCACAACTGTGTACTAGTAGCGCAAGAATTATTATACATTGAATCCAGAGCGAGATATTAAATTTTATGTGCCAAAAGTTTCGAGAAGGATACTATCTCTACAGTGCTTTGGTTCATTAATGCAATTGGGGAGCTGGCTCCCCTTTTTCTTTCGGTTGGGCCTCCAAATGCTTATCGCACGACGTATTCACACCCACCACTTACAACGACATTTTCTAAACGCCATCATTCATTCAATACACTGTCAAATAGCTAGCCGAAAATGTAGAAAACAACACCAGGTAATCAAACCCCAAACGGCAGGTTCAACGAGCTCGAACTCGACTGACCCCCCTTTGCCTTTTTCCCGCTCCTCCTTCCCTCTTCCCCCTCCCCCTCGCCCTCCGCCGCTGCCCTCCTCTTCCTCTTCCCACCCCCCGCGGTACTCGCGCTCTCCCCCCTCGCCGTTCCTCCATTAACAACAGCAACGGCATCCAACCGTTCCATATACTCACTCCTCTCCATATCCGTCTCCACCCCCGCAATCATCACGCTGCCCAATTGTTTCTGGATTTCGGAAAGCCGTCGTTGAACACGACTTCGCCCCATTTCGCTCGAGTTTATTTCTAGGTCTGAGAGGAGCTTGAGGAGTAGGACTTGCACGCCGTGCGTTAAGATCGTTTGTCTGAATCTTGACGATTTCAGCGCTGTATCAAATCAAATCAGTCATCGTCGTCAAAACAAAAGAAAGAAAGAAGAAACCGACCATCCATCTCATCTTTCAACTCCCTCAACTCCCTCTCCCCATCCTCATCCAACGCAACAGGCGTATACCGTCCCATATCAAGCCTCCCAACACCCTTCTCCCTCTCCCTCCTCTCCTTTTCCTTCTCCCGCGTCTCCTTCTCCCTCTCTCGGAGCTCACGTTCCTTCTCCCTCATATCCTTTTCGCGCTCTTTAACCCCCCTCTCGCGCTCCTTGACCCCCTTTTCCCGATCGCGTACTTCCAGTTCGCGCTGCGCACATTCTTGTTCCCTAGATCCGATATCCTTCTCGCGGTCGTCGAGTTCCTCGTCGTGTGGGTGTGGTTGATCATCAGCTTGAACTTGAATCCCAACCTCACACATCGACGTCCCCTCCCCCCGCTTCCTCACCATCCCCTCCAACTCATCCACTCTAAGCCGATACAACCTCCCCTCCTCAATCCTCATCCTCTCTTCCTGTATCCTCAACTGTTCCTGGATGCGTAACCTTCTCTCAAGATCTTCCACCCTCCTCGCATCCAACACGCGGTTCTCGTCTTCGCTACGTTCCGATAAGCGATTGGTGAGATCCTGGATTTGAACGTCCTGTTCTAGGATACGAGCGTCCCGTTCCTTAAGACGCAGTTCCCGTTCTTTAACGCGTGCAGAGAGCTTATCGCGCTCTTCTGAAATCCATGAGTCCCGCCTCTGTTCGAGCCTAGCTTCGAGTTCCTCGATACGTGCATCCCGTTCACGAAGACGGTCCTCCCCCTTTGTCGGATCCTGAAGTAGAGCGTGCAGCCCCTCAACACGAGACTCCAGCTCTTCCAGCCGCGTATCCCATTCTTTCAGAAGCCCATCAAGCTCCTGTACACGGGCCTCGCGCTCTTTAAGCAGCGCATCACGTTCCTTCAGCTCCCTAGACCCTCCTTCGTTAAGTCGGGCGGTAGACTCCTCCAAACGTTTATCCGAGTCCCTGAGTTGGCCTTCGAGTAACCTCGCACGAGCATCGCCTCTTACGCGGTATTCGTGCTGTTTCTTGAGGGCCCTGTCCCGCTCTTTGAGTGTCGCTTCGAGTTCCTGGACTCTACGTTTGAGGTCTACGGGGGTGACAGTTCCATTGACGGGGGTGCTCCCCGCTGTGCGAGGAGGAGGAGGAGGAAGGAATGAACCGCTTAAGCATTTCACGCCAAGCCCTGCTAGTTCCTGGGCGGTATTACTGTGGTTAGGTTACGAGTGACGATGACGCCGAAGGAGGGAGTGGGGGGAACGGGATTCTTGGTACGAAAAACGTTGTCGAGGGAGGCGGACATAACTGAGACCATCCTTCAAGGGTGAGATGGCTGCCTGGGGTGCGTGATGGTGGTAATTGGAAGTTGTTGGTGCTCTAGATGTCGATGGAATCGCAGCGGAAGTCGAGGGTGGGTGATCTTCTTCGAACTCGACAAACTCTCTAAGTCAGACTCGAACCCTGGGACAGGCAGTGGTCCAGCAGACGCTGACGCGGACGTTCGAGCAATGGGTTGTCCGTTTTGTTGTTCCTTAGCAGCAGCCATAGACGCCGACCTCGCAGACCTCCTCTCCCTATCCTTCACCTTCCTCTCCCACGCCTTCCTCGACGAACACTTCCAAGTGTTCGACGCAGCCCCTCCCGCGCACTTCCTCGTAAAGTTAATTTGATACCGCTCGTACGTCTCATTCGAGATGCCCAAATCCCCAGTGACAGTTTCCATCATGAACTTGATGGACCGAGGACACGAACGATGTCGGTCTTTACGCGTCTTACACGCGACTCGTTCGACGTCGCAGATCCGTTTACTAGGGTCCTGGGCACAGTACTCGCATGTCTACCACAAAGCCCAACGTCAGCTTCACATCCAAGAAGAAACGGAAGGAAAAGAAACAAACCGGACTGCCAAGCGTGTCTAACCATTGTTTCTGTCGTTCCCTGCCACCAGACGAACTTTTGAGGTTCGTGAATTGGACTCTAGAGCACGTGTTAACCTCGATTCGACAAATTTGTTGGTCACGTTTTTCTTTTCAACTTCAAGTCAAGGTCCGAACTTCTTCTTCACTCCTACCACTCCTACTCTGCCTAATACCCCTCTCAGAAATCATAACACAACCCGCGAAATTCGCAGCCCAGCGTATCTGTCCTGTCCAACAATGCTCGCGTGCAGGTCGTGCATTCCACCACGTACACAGCCAGCGCGCCTGTGGTTCGTCTCGCACAATACTTTGTGCATGAAACTCCTTGGCTGAATGTACGCGTACGTGAGTGTTTACTTTGGCAGTTTTGTTGGTTTTTTTCTGGCTTCGCACCATTCCTGGGTTTCCGTTCATTCGTCTTTTACATTCATTCTAGTGTCCGAATTTGATCACGACACCACTAGGATCTGTCTAACCACTATATTTTCCGATTGAACCACCTTAACTCGTTATCACTTGGAATGCTACCTATTCTTTTCTTCATCTCGAGGCGTCCGTAATGGGTATTGCTGTGCACTTTTCATGTTAGATCCGTAAGGATTCGCATTCTCCTTCAATGTTCACTTACCGCACGTTTACATTCTATCCTCACCACATTTTCGGCTCCGCGTGTTGGGTCTTACTTACTAGCCTCTCTCTTTCAATAGGAGCGCGGTTCTCGCATACGCACTATCGACACTCAAGGTCAAACACGTAGTCGTACTGGGGCATTACGGATGCGGAGGCGTAGCCGCCTCTATGCTCCCGTTCCAGTCTCCACTACAACCACCAACTGTAGACGCGGAGAAGCAAGGACTGCAGTTCAGTCCTGCGAATTTGGCGGTCCAGAGCTGGATACATAATATTCGGGATTTGTATGAGACATCTGAGCGGTAAGCACTTTCCTTCTCTTCTTTTTTGTTTTGTTTGGTTGATTTGAAGATGGATTGTAGGCCGGAGATTGTACGTCATCGGAAAGAACAGCCGCGCATGGAGGAGTTGCCTCATTTACATTTTCGTACGTTTGTCAAGCACCCGTTTTCATGGACAGTACTGAGATTTATTTGGTTAGCTGCGTTCCGCGCTCTGGTGGAAGAGAATGTCAAGGCAAACCTGAAGAGGATCAGTGATTCAGCGTTGATTCGACATGTGAGTCACTTCCTTTTCCCATTGTTGTGTTCTTCGCGGACTAATAAAAGTAATCAACAGCACTACGCACATGATCAAGGCACAGTGTACATCCATGGCTGGGTGTACGACGTGGAGAGCGGAGAGGTGTCTAATTTGGGCGTCTCCGCTGGTCCGCCTGGGAAGGAGGTTCCGCCCACGCTGTTTCCTTTGGTTGGTTCATCGGCCTTTGGAAAATAGATGTACCCAGTAAATTTAGGCAGTATACCGATCTTTTCATAGACTCACTTTTTTGTGTTTATGATCAAGTTACTCTTGTCCGGCTCTACTAATGAAGTCACGGTGTTCGCGGTAAGTATCAATCCTTCTTGGGTGGTAGGCTGGTAAACTTCCGTGGATATGTGCTTGCTCTCCGGCTGCCAATGGCGTTGGGTAATTGATAGCGCGAGTGTCGAACCTCGGAAGAGAGGGTTTGGCCAGCTTCCAAATTAAGTAGAGGTAGGCACGCATGCATATGCATATTGTCTTACAACCCCAACCCATCCATCGCGCTCTCGCTTAAGGATTACAAGTTTACGTCGAGCAACTGGACGGTGTCCGATGCGGATCATGGGAGACTGAGCCTAACAATATTCAAGTTGAACTAGGGACCCTGGTTCCCTGATAAAAATATAGGATTCCAATAGGCTACACAAGATTAAGTCCACCCATATCCGCACCAAAAATAAGATCATGTATTCCTGCCTCAGAATGTCGTAAATCTGGAAAATAGAAGCCCGTTAATGAAGCCGTGAACTCCGACCTAAAAATTACTGACCGCTAGAATCAGGTACATATTCCAGAGTCGTCACGCCCCAACGTATCCAGTGGCGTTTAGGTATATCTGAGAGAAGGAGCGGCTCCCATTTGTCGACAAGAGCACGAGCTCTCTCCTTGAAATTGTAGGCCTCGACCTGAGGAAGACCGCTTGCCACCATATTGCCCACTTCCTTCATCACAATATGAATCCCGGAATGCTACAATGTCAATCGATCAAAGGTCAGATATACATCATCCACAGATTTAAAAAAAGACGCACATAAATATACTTGGCGTCCGAGAACTCGTAGCTCTCCAGCGTCCGGAAATGAATCCCTAGACGATGCGTCACTTTCACGTTCATCATCGCCGTATTCCACGAGCCTGCCCGACTAGGTGTCATCCAGTTAATCAGCTCCTTCTCAAGGTCCGTTCTCCATTCCCCAATCACCCCTGCAAGCGTTCTATCCACCTTATCCCAGCCTTCCAGCACGCACTGTGCTTCAAAACACTCAACTGCATTCGTGAATATCAGCGTTAGAGATTCCAGCGCGACGTTCTCCCTGCGTGAATGCCGACTTAGGATCATATTGTTGAGTTCCCTCACGGGCGTGTCCAGGTGGAGGACGAGCTTTCGGAGGCGGGGCACGACGGAGGGGATTCCGGGGATAGCGACGAGGCGTTCTAGGTCGTCGGTTGTGAAGTCATTGCATTTGAATTCGGTAAGAAAGGGAGTGAAAAGTAGAATCCTCGTGACACCGCCTTTGATGGGCAAGGAGTGTATGGAGAGCTTCTCCAACGCGCATATCGAACGGAGAGTTAGGTCGATGAGGTCGTCCACTAGTGAGGCGTCTAAAGACCGAACGTGGAGGTCGATAAGAGTGGGTAAGATGAGGCTTGCAATAATCGAGGTGCCCGATACCCATGGATTGTAGAAGTTGAGATGCAACGTAGTCATATTAGTGAGCGTTTTTGGTTGGAGGTGACCTTGGATAGAAACGATAGCCCGCGTAGAGTAAGAGAAATAGCTGATCTCGGAAGAGACGCTGAGGACCTGTATGACGCCGGTAGAATCCGTAGAGCGCTCTGTATATCTCGTCAATTGCTCCCAAGGAATAAGGAGCTGTACCCGCGGGCAATCGATTTCCACCTCTCGCAGCATGGGAGCGATGCTGAACGCTTCAAGGACATAGTCCTCATCGTGTGGCATTCGAACAGTTATTTTGAGTGAATATAAGGAGGTCAAACGATGCCGGATGAACTGCGTAAGTGCCCTAAAATCGCGCACTTCAAGATCCATAACAACGATTCGCCACCGCATGCAATGTTTGATGAGGAGTTGAAAGATGGCATGATCAACGACACCATTCTCATCAGAAGAGATGTGTATAGAAAGCGGGTGCTCGCCTGAACGATGGAGGACCTCCTGCAGCACTGGAACAATTTTTTTCCCGTTATCCTTCATTGGCAACCTTATCGGAGGGACAACACCCCAAATCTCCAGAAAAGTCAATGCAACAGCCCTCCACCGGCGTGGCACATGAGCCAAAGTCCACGAGGGGACCGTCCAACACGGTTCCAAATCGTTCGCACAAAAATCGAAAATCTGCGCCAATATCTGGTAGGGCAACCGGCGTACTGGGGATAAAAGACCTTTGTGTTCTTCAAGGAAGTGACTACAAGCGATGTACCGTTGTCGAATCTCTGCATCTCGTGGGTTGGTCTTGATTTCCTGCACAAGCTCCGCAACATCACTTTCGGCCTGGCTGATAGCATGTAAGATGCGAGCTACTTCAGTTTCGTTTGGCTGTCGGTTAGAAGCGCAGAGATCTGGTGTTGGAGATGTTGGTAGAGGGTGCGTTAGTTCTGAAGAATGTCGACCGAATTTGGTTGGAATCTTGAGCTAATGAGAAGCTAAGCAGCGTCGCCTCAAGATTGAACAACATGACATACCTTGCCCATACTTACAATGCGCTTCGCGGAGAAGGGAGGGATTGATTAGAGCGGGAAGCGCAGAGACCTCAGTTTGTCGCGTTTTTGACGTCGTATATCGAAGGTGTTCCGATTTTGAAAGCCAAGAAAACCACGCCCGAGGAAATAGGTGTTCTGGAAATGGGATGAGCTATCATTAGAATGAAATCTATCATTGAGATCGGGGTACTTACCGTAACGGTTGGTCAACGGTCGTTTATCTATGCTGCGCAGCACCTCTTAGCGCCTACTTCCTGCCAGAAACTCTTCACGCCTAATCCGCAGGCTTCATATCACAATCCAAGGAAGCGCACGTCAGTCGACTCGTCTGCGCTGAGCGAGCTTACAACTCGATAGCTAAGGAATTAAGAACAGAGACAAAGCTCGAAAACTTGCGTGGACAGACAAGCCGTAATGAGCGAGAGTCCTGACCTGCACGATAAGAGTAAATATAGTCGATTCACCAGGAGGTCCCGTGGATCTCACCATCAGCGCCTGGAATCAGTCCACGACATTTACGGACTCCCGTGGCTAATCTATCTCACGCAGGCCATGACCTGGGGCCATATGATCCGGGAAGAAGCCACCTGATCCTTGGGTATAGCGCGCCAAGCTATGCAAGGAGGAACGCAGGCTATTTCAAGTAGCCGAGCATGCAACCCTCCACACGAGATTCCAAGGAGATATTGCGGCCTCGCGTTCTTTAAGAAGCGTATCGTGTTTCCAAAGTGTTTCCTCGAGCTCCCTAGACCCCCTTCATTGAGTCGGGTGGTACACTCCTCCAGACGTTTATCCGAGTCCCTTGGTTGACCTTCAAGTAGAGGCGCACGTGCATGGCCGCTTACGCGGTCTTCATGCTGTTTCTTGATGGCCCTGTCCCGCTCTCTGAGCGTCGCTTCAAGTTCTTAGACTCCGCGCTTGAGGTCTACCGGTGTGATAGCTCCATTGACGGGGGTGCTCCCAGTTGTGTGAGGAGGAGAGGGAGTAAGGAAAGAATCACTTGGTCGTTTCACGCCAGAGCCTGCTAGTTCCTGGGTGGTGGGATGGACGGTGCTGCTGCGGTCGCGGGTGACGACGGCGCCGGAGGAGGGAATGGAAGGGACGGGGTTATTGATAGGAGAAATTTGTCGAGAGAGGCGGGCATACTGAGGCACAACTGAGACCATCCTTCGAGCGTGAGGTGGCTGGTGGGTGCGCGTGATGGTAGCAGTTGGAAATTGGGTGCTCTGAATGTCGACGTAGACGTGGATGGGATTGCAGCAGAATTCGAGGAAGGGGGTCGTCTTCGTCGTCATCCAAATGCGACAGACTCTGCAAGTCAGATTCGAGCCCAGGAAGTTGCAACGGCCGACGTGCCAGCAACGGGCTGCCCATTTTGTTGATCCTTGGCAGCAGCCATAGACGCAGACCTAGCAGACCTCCTCTTCCTATCCTTCACCTTCTCTCCCTCGCCTTCCTCGTGTAGCCCTTCCTAGTGCTCGCCGCTGCCACTCCCCCGCCTTTCCTCGTAAAGTTGACTCGATATTGCTCGTAAGTCTCATTTGAGATGCGCAGATCCCCCAGTGACGGTTTCCATCATGAACCTCGGACACGAACGATGTCGGCCTTTCCACGCTCTGCAGGCGACTCATTCAACGTCGCAGATCCGTTAACTTGGGTCCTTAGCGCAGTATTCGCATATCTACTACGATGCACAACGTCAACCTTACATCTAAGTGGAAAACGGAAGGAGAAGAAACGAACCGGATTGCCTAGCGTGTGTAACCATTGTTTCTGTCGTTCCCAGCCACCAAACGAGCTTCTGAGGTTACAGAATAGGTTCTTGAAGTGATTGTACTTTGACATATTAGAGTAGAGCGCGTCTTAGCATCGATTTTCTAGAAGAACTTGGCCACTATAGAATATTGATGGCCATATCTGAGTTCGTATCTACGTCAGAGAAGTCATCAATTTTTTGAACACATAGTAGAACATACTGGACGCTCCAACTTGAATTGCAATTCCTCCTGCAGTGCTTGCCAGTTCTTCGTTTGAGAACGCTGAGATCATCGCAAGAAATGTCACCAAGATGACGTAATCTCAATCTGGTGTTGAAGAAGTCGTCTCTTCTCTTTTCGACAAACGGTCGCAACACAACTCTCGCGGTCAACGTTGGGTCAACACCAAAGTCACTTTCCACATTCTTCAATACCAATATCATCCATCAACGACACCATTCATTCGGGCGACACATCATCAGCCTCCTCCCTGCCATCCTCGTTCATTGTCATGGTTGGAATCGCCCTATCCATGACGTTCGTCATCAGACAAGCCTGGAAGTGTTAGCGCGATTCCCCTTACTCCAAATCCACCAACGTAAGCCAAGGGCGGCCCGTTACGTGGTGTTGGCTTTGCAGCACTCCAACTCGTTGATCGTAGGGCTTGCCGTTGCCTCGCTTGGGCTTAGCAGCGTCAGATCTTCCTTGTGGGTATGGACCGAGGACATGAATGACATGGTTCGCCTTCCCTCTTTCACTATTCGTCCCAGCTCAACATCAGTTTTTAGAGGATCCGACCTGCCTCAAAATTGCCCATCCAAAATCTAATTATCTAACGACTTGCCTCACCTGGCTCCTCGCTCTCGCCCGCTCATGTGCATGACCGCTTACTCTCTCCCCGCCATTCCCATCCTCATGCTCATCATCCAAGGCATTTCCCAAGGCCTCGCTCCCCCCCCCTCCCCGCATCCAGTGCCAACAATTCGCTATCTTCCCTACTATCATAGCGTTCGCTGTCTCTGCCATCTTGACCGTCAAGGCATTTAACACAGCAGAGCTGCGGGGGAGCATAGCGTGGTGGGGCATCACGTCCGCGCTGAGACAGTCTGTCACGACGGGGATGTTCGTCTGAGAAGGGTTGGTTGGGAGAGTGAACGTGGGATGAACGACATCCAGGACGCGCTGGACGAGGAGAGCGAGAAGAAGTGGGTTGGACGTGTCCCGGACTATCTGAAGCATCAAAGTATGGCTGTTCGCCCTCGCACGTTTGGTGCTTGGATGTTCGAAGCCGTAGTCGAGCTTCTGTGCCTGCTCTCCCTCATTCGAGGTCCACCCAATCCCCTCCCACTGACAACTTCACTCCCACTCTCGATCGTTGACGAAGGCCACCCAATTTCGATATCCCTTCACCTACTTCACCCCAACCCGCACGCATCTCGCAATACTCACCCACCTCACCAACGCCGAGGCCAGCATTCGACGAGGACGCGGAAGGGGTGTTCGAAAAGGAGAAATAGGCCATCGAGAAGAGCGGTGTTTCCGCTCGCCTGGGATGCGAGGCCAGCTCTCGTAACGGCCGGGAAGTCATTCATGCACGTCGGGACAGTCTCACAAATGTCAAGGTCCAGAAGCACGACAAGGACATCATCGATCATCGTTGACGCGTTGACGGCGTCCCACGATATGAAGTGTTGTGCACAGCATATACCCCTCTGTTCCTTGCAAACTCACACCTCCTTCGGCCTTGTAACGTGCTGCCCCTCTGGTGCCATGACCCCATCTTCTCATTCCTCCTCCTCTTCAAAGTGTCCATTGGCACAAGGACTATCAACCATCAATCAAATTCGGCGCTGGTATCAAAGCTATCGACGGTATCCTCCTGGGTACCAAGTACTTCATCCTGGAGACATGTCACATGTTATGGGTCACGCGTATTTGGTCTACGGCTTTGCACTATGTCACGTCACCGTGCAAGACGAGAAATGCTTCGACCGCAACGGGTAAGATGGTGCAGGTGTTGGTGAAGGACGAGGAGGACGCACGGGATCTGGTAGATGTGGTTTGGGGTCAATGCTGCATTGTATTTTCGATGCTTCGTGTTGGGCTTGGGTGGGAGGGTGGCAGGTGACGCCGGTTTGGTGTGGGTTTGGCGCCGGTGTTTGTATGGAAAGCGTGAGGTGCGCAATAAGAGGGCTAGGAAGGGGCTGCTGTCTCGCAAAGTCTTTGTAAGGTTTACCTCTCTGTCTGTTGTGCTTAATGTTGATTGTTATGCTTTGTTCCTGTCATAGCTCCTAACTTCACGCGAACTCGGCAGTGTGGGTCTCTGTTGGCGACCTTTCAAAGTGTTAGCGCTCGAGCCCTGTGTGGTCCGAGGTGACCATGTCCACTCCGAGCCACGCTCCATCCCTCAACTCCGTCACGCATTCACCTCTGTCTCCAGCTCCGTAGGACCTCTACCAATCTTTACGGTGTGCCACGTTGGACCAGGGCTCTTAAGTTTTTAACTTCTTCGTGTTGCTGGCATCCACGTACTGTGTTTTAGAGTACGTTCGTTTGCATGTGACTGGTGGGAATCGAGCGAGCAGAAGTGGATTGTGCGTGAAGCCTATGAGCGTAGATGTGAATCGGAGACATAAAAGGGAGTTGGCAGAGGGTAAATATTCACCTCTGCCCAGTTTGGTGCGGGTACCTGTCTAACGTTTCTGCCAGTAACGTCGCTACCAAGGCGAACACGCCGTAAGGTATGTCAGAAGACGGCGTCATGAGTACCCAAAGGTTGCAGACGTCCACCTCTGGCCTGTGATGGTTCCCCGGCTTTGCAGTCTTAGCCACCCTCTGTCTCAGTGAGTTTTTCTCCCACCTCAGTTTCCTAACGGACGCTGTGTGCTCAGATAGCATTCTTGATAGATTCAACCCGAGAAACTACATCCTCAAAACACATTTGTGGTGCTGAAAATACACGTGAATCGGCATCAGAAAGTCGGGTTATACAGCGACGACACGCCTTGGAACATACACGACGGCCAAAGAGGAAGATCGTCTTGAGTGAGCGTGTACGGAGACGTCGCACTGGCATGCCATCAGAATCCTCTGCTTTATCTCATCACTTTTCAAAAGCGATAACATTACCCCGACCTGCTCTGTGTCCCCACTGTAACGAAGGCATTTAATAGCCAACTTCTTTCCACCTCGGCTGATGACGATGAGACATGAACCCACTTTGAGAAGCCGAATATACTAACCGCCCGCACCCAGGAGATACGCGTTCTTTTGGAATGGGGATTTTCACTCAATAGTGAATAGGGTTAGTGGTGAGACTGAGTCCCCAGGATTGTCGGTGAGCTTCCTCTCGACATCGCTGACCTCGCTTTGCTTGACGAAGGTCACCAGCGCCACCACTTCTACCGCGTCGTTTATTACTGTTTCTCAAACTTGCCCACGCGCCTGGATGTCACCACATGAACCAGCAGCTGTTCTTGCGGTTGGGTTGCGATCGATAATCAGTGAAAGTCAAGACCTGAATAAGTGTTGACCAGCGTCGAGTAGCGCGTGGATGTACCTCACAAGTCCATCATGAAATACTCCGTAAATTGGGCTCAGCAACACCAGCGAGTCCGGACCGCGAGAAATGTAGGAGCATCCAAGAGGCCAGGTAATGATATGCGGAATAGGAAATGAGGGGAGCTACGTCGGGCGTCAGATGTGGGGCGGGTCCGTTGGGGGTCAGGAGTTCAGCTGGAACGCAACAGTGGACAAGTCGAAAGTTTGCGAGGGCGATGAGGGAAAGGGTTGCACGCCGAGATAACCAGAAAAAAAGCCGAAAGCGCCTGCCACGTATTGTGCGGCATCTCTCCCGACGCTCTTTTCATAAATCCTGTGGAAACTTGGTCCAAACTTACTATTAGTCGCCCATGACCGTGGTCCGTCTCACTTTGGGCCCGTGATATTCATCGCAAGATCATATCAGTAACTCTCCTACCTCCCGCGAATCGCATCGTCTCCCGAAGTAATTACTCTTCTCTCGTCAAAATTTCCTCGCCCAGGACCGAATTCTCTCTTCTCGACCGTTTCTCAGTGGTCATCAACACCTACCATTTCGCACGTAACCAACCCACTTCTGCGAGGTCAAACTAGGCTCATTGTGTTATCTATTTCCGTCCACGGACTCTCTACATCGTCAGTCATCTTTACCTTATGCGCAACCCATACAATCATCTTTTCCGATTCACTCCGGGGCTTTGTAATTTGCATGCTTTGCCGCACCGAAGACCATTTTCACCGTAATACCCGCTGGAGCCCCGAAAATTGAGAAAATTATATTGAGTAGATCTCTCTATTACTATATACACTTCGAAGTGGTAGCCAATTCATGGAATCACATTGTCAGGGTTGTCTGTCGAATTCGTTTTCCGGTGTCGAATAACGCCGGAATTGACCTGGATTTCGGTAACGCCGTCTGACCATCCAGGACGGGCATTCCGAACATAATCTCTGATGTTAAGAACAACCCTACTTGTTAACATGGAGTGGAGGCATCGTTCCACACTGAGTGAAATGGGTTATCAGCCTCATGATACTTCTTGATCGTCGAGCAAGGAGATACATACGATGAAAGCATATCCAGGTAGTTTTCCTTGAACGGAATGTAATTATTAGTTTTCCACTCCGAAGTGCGAACAAAACAAACGTACGGAAAGGGAGGTGACTACGACGACGTTGATCGTAGACAGCACTACATGTCAGGTTGAGAAAATTGAGATAAAGTAGGTCTGTCATTTTTTTTACCGAAGAGGTAGATATAAAACAGCGCGCCTGGTAGTTCCGTTAGTCTTAAGATGATAAAAATGAGGTCATCATCTTACCATCGCGGTACACAACTGCGTGAAAACTGGCATCCTCTCCCCGACGATCTAATGTCAAATGAGGTATTGATCATATTCAGAAATAAGGACGGACACGTTTTAACGCCGGGAATAACCATCAGCACTAGAATCACTAATAGGAGATTATAGGTCACTGGAGTGCCATGCATAGTTATTGGGCTATCTTACCAGCTTCATATATCATCAAAATCACCCAATTGATGTACACCATTCGGTTGGATCCCGTAATGAAACAACCTTGAAACTCGGGATATGGTCTGTCGGTAACTGGGAAAGTGGATGTGAAAAATGAAAGGGATTATGTATAAAAGATTCTTACATTGTAAACCTCGCAGGAAAAGACTTTGGACCACGTAGCTACTCACAACCGTGGCGACGAACAATATTGATAGAGCGGTGCCCAAACGCCCATCACGCCTCCATACCGCCCACGCGCGTAAGGTTAATATCACTTCGCAGAAATAAGTTAATTCGAGTCAAATGGGGGCAAGAAATTCTAACACAGACGTTCTGATAAAATAATGCCAGTGACGATCAGATCTAGAGGACATGAGAAGGGTTAGAATATAAGAATGCTGTTCCACGCACAACCCCGGAGCTTCTCGACCACGCTACAAGTGGACGGGCTGATCGTTGTTGAAAATTGATCTGCAACGGAAGAAATTAGGAGGTGTAACATTTGATAGATAGTTCACTCACGGAGGAAGCAAAGTATAGCTGCATCGACGAAGGGCAGGTATCGCTGAAGGATGTACAAGACCTTCATAAATCCCCACTTCGACGACCATACCAGGTCTACCTCCATCCCAACGGTCAAGAAGTAGTCGTACAAGAACATCGCTGCTCCAGCGACTGCGTTTCAGAGGTGATTGAAGTTAGTCTTTGCCCGCTTGTTACAGTCTTCAAAGGAGCCTACCGTCAAAATACTGTGGTCGTCAATTTGAGGGGTGCACAAATTTGGCGGAGTATTACACACCGTCACCAGCCTCATGGCGCCCACATAGGCCGTAAGTTCCTTTAGCTCTGCAATAATCTCTCCAATTGACGACATGTTGGCGAGATGGGAGGTGGAGAACTAATATGTGAAGGCGAGGGGCTAGAGCGAAGGAGTTTTAGTTGGGCGGGATTCGGATTGGCGGAAGAGGTGAAAAAGAGGAGATAGGTTCTCAAATGGAGATGCCATGAACATCTTGCGGCCACGCTTGATTCTTTCGCTTTCCATGATGCGCGGAGCTGTCAGAGCTAGAGTCGTATGATGAAATGGTGAGCCTGCCAAAATCAATTATTCGCGTCCCACTTACACGTTCCCGCGCTACCTTCGACGACGGAATTTCGAAGTTCATGATGCTTGGTCTCTACACAAAAATTGATTTTGAAAAGTGAGAGGGTTAGTGGAATTCCAAAGTTGAAAATTCTCCGAGTTCACGGTTCCAGCGCCTATCACCGGCAACATTGCCGATGTCATGTAAAATTATCCCTCTGCCCCATGCCTTCTCATATCCGCCGACAATCAGATGACTATCTAGACAGTAGATTCAATCGCTGTCCAGATGGTTGTTTATACATACAAGTCCTCGAAATCGCAGGACGAAACTTCGTCATATTAAGCATGTATTTTGGGGGGTTTCCTCACCGATGCTGAACATATAAAACTTCCCGCCCTGAGAACTGAAGTGATTGGGTACTCAGCAAGCTCACGCAAGGATGTGCCTGATGCATGCTGTGAGCCCACATGAATCAATAATTGACGATCACTCACGTCATTGATCTTGTGAGCGAAATTGTTGAGTTTATGATACATAACGAAGAGTAAGACACATCGAATGACCAATGACCTTATGTAAATAGATCGTCTTCCCTGAAAGAAATGATTAATGAGGACTCACCACTCCACCTAAAATGTTGGCATTGAGATATTGAACCTTGCATCGCCATCGGATTCGCTCGAGTTGTGCCCAACGACGGCCGAAAGATGTGTAGTAGAGACGCTTGAGCGAACTGTTAGACAAGATATCCGTCACAAGCAAGTCACAAGTAAGAACTTCCCTGATGGTTGGGACGTCGACCTCATCCAGATCTTCGACCTATAGCAGAGCGTCGTATTTCGGAAAATCAATACGACAGGAATTGAGATCACTCACGCACACATCTCATAACTGGCCTCGAAGCGCAACCAAGGCGGGGGTTTGCAGCCTGCTTGTAACGTCTGAATAAGTATAAGGAGCATTTCACTTCCTTGTGTCTTCATAACGCACGTCATAAATCGGAACATAGCGATCACGACACAGTTCTGGTGAAAAGAGAACTTGAAGCGGCTCATATTTTGAGGCCGGCCCGGAAGTGACCGACCATCTGATAAGATATGACATTGAGAGCCTTCAAGTCATCAGTCGTAGACTCGTAGCCAACAAAGTACTGTGCTTAGGCGTAATTGAGCAGAAAGCTGAGCGTTTTCTACGAGTTAAGTGTTGTAGTGCTGCTGCGGATCATATAAGAATCCAGGCTTGGCAGTACGTTGTGGGATCACGCGCAGTTTTCTCTTAGCAATCTCTCAGACTAGCGGTACTGGGCCTTCGTAGTAGTGTTGACAAAGGCGGTACCCACTATAAAGAGGCATTCAGTTTTTCTTTGAATCCTCTCAACGTTGAATCAAGATCTATCCTTGAGACCTATTTTTTGGAAGCAGTTTCTCCATTATCTCTGCAGCTTCCGAGCTTCGCGTATGGATTACCCTATAGTACTATTTAATACCTTAGGGTGCGCAGATATCATTGATTCAACAGAGGTATGCTCAAGGAGACTGGAGTACGCGACGCGACACCTGCACGTGATGAGTAGAAGTGGCGGAAGTTGAAATTGGAATACATTCCCAGAGCTTGCCGAAACGTCATGTACAAGCAAAAGTGCTTTTAATTGCCCATTCAACACTCTGCACCATCCCAATAAAAGATTTGTAGTGCTTGCTCCGGTATTCAAGTCATTTGGAGGGTTGAGGCGAGGCAGAGCTGGCCAGTGAAAGCGACGAAGAAGTGAGTTAATTTTATCTTTCGAAGGGTCATATTATGACCTTTAGGGTTAGGGCTAGGGTAGGAGTTAGGTGACATTTGGAGAGGATTGGGGTTAGGGTTAGGGTTAGTACTTCGGTCTTATACGTCCAAATTTAAAGCGGTCCCACCCCTTGATTCTAGAGCGCTGTCTAGGCGCCGTACCCCCATTTCCATGGCGATGCAAGTTCTAAACTGCGAATCGCAGTCAGTGGTCACCATATTTTTTAATAGAGCTCCGCAGCGCTCTTTCCCCCCTTCTCCACGAACGATGATAAGTCTCCGTCGATTGCGCACCCTCGTCCTTTCTTCATTCCCTGGCTTCTCGTCGCTGTTCAAATTCTACAAAGTTCTTCCGTCACAGGGTTATTATCACCCTCGCAGTCGCCAAGCACGTCATCGGTGCTCCACTGGTGTGCTTTTGGTTCTATTTACGCCATGGCTAGTTATCGGCGGGTTCATTGTAGCATCTTGGATACCTCCGTCATATCAAGATATTAGAAGATATGAACGGAACCTTCCTCAACACTCTGTCGACATTGGCGAGAGGAGGCGGTACCTTCGGTTCCCTGACCATATTTGGGGCCATGGGCTGAATAATATTTTACAGGAAGCGTATGTCGTTCCTTCTCGCAATGGGTAGTTGACTCAGATGAGACTTAGGATCCTGACATCCTATCTCTCTCTGCTCGCAAATCGATCCTACGTGTTCGAAGATTACACTTGGTCTCACCTCCCGTTCCCATACACACTAGACAACTTTGAATTACGGCCAACACACATTCCAATGAACGCGTTTATCTCTGGTCCAACGGCGGGCGGTCCTCTCCCCCACTCAGACACCACATATAGAGCTGTGTCTGCGGAACATTATGATTGTGTCTGCCCCTCGGACCATCCGGGGAAGGTCATCATTGATGCACGCACTGTGGGATCTCCCAGTAGGGCTGGAGGGATGGAGCTGGTTCAGTGGTGGGTAGATAAAATCGACAGCGTTGCGAGTGACGCAGAGTGTGTTGAGATCCGCGAGGGAGACGTTGTGGGGAGAGTATTTGATAGCTAGTGAGTTGATCCTGCTTCCCCTTCTTCACATCTTCCCGTTCCCATTCGCTTGATCGTCACATTGCCCTTTTTCGTTCAAACTCTGACAATTCTCCACTCCCCTCTTTCTCAGTTTCTTCGGCATCCCATCCCAATTCCTTCTCCTCCTCCCTGACCTGTTTCTTTCGCCCATCCTCCACTCTTTCACCTGGTCTCCCCTCATACTAAGTGCAATTGTTCGGAATTTCAACATCTTCGAGATGGGGTCTGTAGAATCCTTCATTTTACCAGCGCCCCCACAACCACATGTGTCATTGCCGTCATACAGATCAAACTCGATGGTTACTGGCCTCCTCGCCGTCCACCTCCGCCGTGGGGATTATGAGCGTCATTGCTTGCGCCTAGCAGACTGGCGCTCTACATGGATGGGGGTGAATCGTCTCGAAGGGCTGCTCGATCAGTTTGAGGACGGCATGCCACAGCGGGATGTGAGTGCCATCACCAGCGCATTGATACAAGTGTGACCGAGAAGCTGAACCAGGAAATGGAGAACGTCGCCCATGCTGCAGCCGTGAAAGCGTACTACCTCTCGCGGTGTTTGCCCTCGGTCGACCAAGTGGTTAAACGGCTGAGAGACGTTAAGCTGCAGTGGGAGAGTGGAAGGGGGTCAAATTCCAGCTCAAGTTACTTTCCGGCCAGGAAGCTGGATAAAATATACATGCTTACTAACGCAGCGTCATCGTATATCGTGGAGCTGGAGCAAGCTCTTATCCAGGATGGTTGGGGCGGGTCATCTGGAAAGACCGTACTCATCAGTACGCGCGACATGCAGGAGAGATTGGACGCGGAGCAAAAGTACGTTAGCGTTGGCGTAGATATGGCTATCGCGGAGAGAGCAGAGGTGTTCGTTGGGAATGGGGTGAGTATTGGGCTTGTTTTGAACTTCGTGAATCTTTTATACTGAAAAAATTCCTCAAGTTCTCGAGCCTTTCCTCAAATATTGTGATGCTGCGGATGGCGAGGGGATTGGATATCACTTCTAATCGACTTTTGTGATCCACTCCAGATAATATCCACCAGTACTTCGATTGTTGGACCAAGTCCCTTCCACCCAACCAGCATATCGGTACATATATAGTCATCATTCAAAACGTTACTTCTTATAGCATGTTAGATGGCGACAATAATAATGGCGCGGTGAAAACTCGTCAACTCTGGATTCCATTTGGATTTTTTTTGTTTCGGGGTCATGATTCTAGCCTCTAGGCGTGTTTTTCAACACTCCAGAAAATATGCCTGGAGTTCGGCTCAAAAGACAAATTCTGCATACTGTACAAGGTTGACGTGCGAAACGAGCAGCACGGGGATCCTATTTTCTTCGTCGTCAGTCACCAGTCGTCCGAGTCTACCATGTAAAAAATACCTTATCACTGACTATATGAATTATCAGTCTTCGTCCGCGTCATACTACGATTTGATGTCCGCGGTCAGCACTTACCCATCAGCCTCAACCAGAGCAAGAGTGGATGACGCCTCGAACGTGAGCCTCAATTACTTACCAGGCTATGTAGAGTTACTAATTACTACTGCCTAATGCCTCGCCTTCCGTCACCAAAGAATCATTGACAGTTCAAGTCAATCAACAAAGACCATTAATTAAATTCGGACTCGCGTCACCCGATCCATTAAAGGAAAGCCATAACCAGCCTGGCTCGCCAGGGGGTGAACTCGTCTGACGTTCGCGCCAGCAATGATCGGCGGCTCACTTCTCTTCGTCGTCCAACTTTGGCACAATAACTTGACCAGACACGCGCCGGAGTCGATGACCGAAATTCGAATGCACGACCTCAGCCCAAGCGCCGATGTCATAATTCATTTGCCTCAAACTTGAGTCGGTCACACCACCCCGTCAGCGGACGCACACGCGCGCCCACACCAACGATTACCCCGAAAAAAGAAGCTTCGCCTCCCTAACCCTCGTTTCATACGCAAGTCGCGCCTTCGCCCAATCCCAGTCCCCGAGATGCATAGTTCGCCCCCCTCTCCTTCCGCACCTCGGATCACCTCCCTTCATTTTACCCATCCATCAAGGGGGGCCATATCCACCTCTGGCAGCGGGCAGTGCGCCGCGCCTTTGTTTGACGTGCACTAAGTACATGGGGATACCGATCGGCGAGCGTTCCTCATTCTCACAGATGACATTTGAATGAACCCCACATGCAATTCAGGATCATCACACACGGAGGCATTATTACCTCGAGGATAGATGATCATCCGCCTCGAGGACTTCGGGCGGCTACATTCGATCGAGGTGACGGAATCAGTAAATGAATCGATTATAATTACTTTTTACAATTATCGGGATGCTGCTTAATCCTGCTTCGTAGTAGGTAGTTAATAGTAGGCTAGAAAGAAATGATAGAGCATGTACATCCGAAATGATTTTTTTATGCACAAGTGTGGTAGGTGCATGAGATGATAGAATGGTTATGTGGGAGGGGTATCACGGATAGCAAGGAGCATGCGATGATAGCGACGACGACGACGAAAGAGTGGAAAAGATAGAAAGAAAGAGAAAAACGCAACCAAACTCGATATTAAGCCCCATCCTCCTCCTTCATCCACCCTCCTCCACTCGGTCCGCCGTGGCTACTGCTGCTGCTGCTATTCGCCTCGGCAGCATCCACAGCCTCCAACAGCTCCGCCTCTGCATCCCCATCCGCATCAACCATCTCCTGATCCCCACCACCAGTCGCTTCAACCGCACCCAAAATCTCAGCCTCAGCCTCAGCTTCCGCATCCGCATCAGCATCAGCGTCCGTCTCGTCCACCTCCATCCCAAGTGTGGGTGATATTGTCGCACCCAACGGGGATTTTTTGTTTGCCGGCGTCGTCCTCCTCGCTCCTGACGGTGTGCTCCTTCCAGCTGGCGTGCTTCTCCCTCCTACAACCGGGGTACTTCTCCCTCCACCACCCGCGGGCGTGCCCCTCCCCCCGCCCGTAGGCGTGCTCCTCCCTCCACTCCCACTAACGACGTCCTTCCCTCCAGCGGCAGTAGCACCGTTTTTCTTCACGCCCGCCCGACTCCTACTCCCAACCTTTCCTCCCCTCCCTACATTCGAAAGCGGCAACTGCTCCGAATCGCCATCCTCCCCATCATGCTCCTGTTCACGTTCATGTTCAGCATCCTCCTCCTCCCCTTCGTCCTCCTCAAACGCAGCTATAGAAGGCGGGGGGCTACGGTTCGGACTAGCACCACCTACTTGTGTAATTGTGGGTGTTCTCAAATGCGAGGTATGGGATGGATGGGAGTGAGATGAACGCGGTGGAGCCTGGGTCTGCGCGTGAAGTTGGGGCTGCGACGGCTCCCTCCCCAGAACCTGCGATTGCGATTGCGAGGGCTGCGAGAAACTTCCATGATGCGTAAGAACCGTATCCGTCCTATGTATCGATCGATCCGAGCCTTGAGAAAGCGGAAGTTGTGAGATTGACCCCCCTCGCGAAGGCTGCTGCTGCTGCTGTTGTTGCTGGTGCTGGTGCATGACCGCCATTTGCTGTTGCGTCTCCAAGGTTCCTCGCCTCTCGACGCGTTTCATTTTCTTCCTACACCTAAATGTGGGGTTTCGTGAGCCCAAGTCGGATTTTGGAGGAGGAAAACGTAACGTAGAAAGGAGACTTACCGATCGCAAACAGTCCCAGGACCCATCGGCCCAGGACCCCATTTTTCAACGCACTTGTTGTCTTTATACCGTCCTGGGAGACCGCATTGTCGACAGATCCTCTGGCCTTGGGCGTTTGTGGCTGGAAAGACTTGGGGAGGCGGTGCGACGATTGGTGGGTCGATTGGGCCTTGAAAATTATTCGGTTAGTATGTGGTAGAGTGAAATGGAAAGGGAAGAAGAGTCGGAGACAAGAATTAAGAAAAGATGGCGGGAAAGACACAAGTTGAATGAAAGTCAGAGACGAGTACGAGAAAAAAGAACATTGAAACAGGGAAAAACTTCCAAAGGCGAAGAGCGAGGAGAGGAGAAATAAATGAGAAAAGAAAAGATAAGGCTGCCAGGAGAGCGGTGAAAAGGATAACACACGAAAGCGCAAGTGGGAAGCTTCCATCTATCGCCTGCGAGAAATCGAAAAGAGTTGGAAGAAAGACGTAAAAAATGCCAGATGCAAGAGAACGAACAGACGATGTCCGTTCCTCGACAAGTCGATCCAAACGCTAGAAGGAACACACGAAACGTACCTCCTGCTGGTCCTCCAGGCACCCCAGCCAACGCACCGACACTCCCCCCACCTCCAATACTACTCCCACTAACGGAATATTTTGGCTTCTTCATGGGTGCACCCGTAACGACCGGAGCAAACACATGAGTCTGATACTGCTGAACCTGACCCGGCTGAACGAGTGGACCGGGCGGCTGTTGCTGCAATCCGACGTCCTTCCTCGGGACAGACTGATTAGCCGGATACGCATACCCAACTCCTTCTTGTGCTTGTTGACCCTGATAAACGTGTACGCGCCTGCTACTACTACTCCCCTCCTCGGCGTGTCTTCGTGAGTGGTGGCTCCGCAGATGCGGGGAACCATTTTGAGATGTCGTAGTAGATGGTAAAGGAAGACTAGCCATATGCGGTGGTGGTGGTTGTTGATTCGCAGCGATGCCGTTGATGGCGTCGGCTGTAGTGGCTTCAAGGAGCATCTCATCCACGTCCAAGGAAGCGCTGCTAGAGCGACTAGAAGACCTTGAATGGGGTCTACGCGAATGTGCATGATGGGGATGGTGTTGTTGTTGATGGGGATGGAGATGTGAATGTGACGAAGGGAGAGTGTGCGGGTGCGGTTTATGGTGATGGCCGGGGGACATGATGATTCTAGGAGCGGACGGGTTTGGGGGCGGGTATCCATGCTGCTCCAGATGGATATGCTGAGCCGAAGGACGTAAGAGAAGTGCGTTCTTTGAAATGGTGGTACTTACCGAGTCGGAATAAGACATCCTCGGTTCTCCATTCCCGCGGGATCGTTTTGATGGTGGGTGGGTGTATTCGCTTTCTATGCTTGGCGTGCGTGCTCTGCGGGACGTTGAAGTAGTAGGGGGTAGTGGTGGAAGTGGTGGTAAAGAAGGAAAAGGGGTCATTGGGGTCCTTGTAGCATGTCTCCTCGGTGGTTGAGATGTCGGTGGTGGTGGAGGAGCCATTGAGGGTGTACCCAACAACGGAGTACTAATAGATCCCAAAGTCAACTGGCCTCCTCCCTCTCTAACAATCCTCCCAAACGACTCTCTCGCCTCCTGATTACGCAAGTCACCCATCTGCAGCCAACGATCGAATTGCGCCCAATTCTCCACGACGGCTCTCCTCCTTGACTCCGCTTCATCCCTTGCTATCTCCGCCCTCTGCACTCGGTCCTCATACTCGATAAAAACGCGCTTCGCCGACGATTCGGACGAGGGCGACGACGACGACGCATCCGTTAGCGCTAGCAACAGCCGCTCAGCCTTCTCCACGCGTTTCCTCGTATTGGTCAATTCTTTCTTCAACGCCTCGTTTTCGGTATACGTCTCCGTCAACAACGTCGACAGCTGCAGGTTTGAACTCGCATTCGTGGTCGTCGTCGTGGGCGTATTTGCATTGGTAGGCACAGTATCTTGCGGGGAGGCAGACATGGGGTAGCTGATGAAGATGATGATGCAAGGTGGCAAAGGCAAAGGTTCATATGTAAACCATGCGCCGCACTTTGAAGCTGAACCGACTCACCCACACTGACAGAGACTCGTTATCCGCTTTGGGTTTGGCTCATTCATCAAAATCCTCGGCACCGCCGTTCCGTATACGTCACAAGGTCAGACTCTCAGAGACCCCTGATACCATACCGTACTCAATGGCGCAGCACTGACTGTCGTCATTCTTCTACGGACAACGACGGGCGGGACGTCGGGGGAATCATAACATCAATTACTAATTTTAGAAGCTTGGCTCGGTTTCACCATTGCGCACAACTTACGTTCGTGTGTCAGATCTCGCCAGCTCGTGTGAACCAAGTCTGGGCGGGCGGCGGGGAAAATTTTACCCAGGAAAACCGCCTGCGCTCAATTGCTGAGAGTGAAACATGTATGCATGAGCGTATTGTGCAGTTTTCCATTCTTTTTGTAATGTCATTCTTCTGTGAACAAAAGTTCACTTTCAACGTACTCGCAACGTACTCGACTTGGTCAGTAAACAATCACGAGAAACATAGCGCAAGATCCCAAACTGGGATAGCCAGAGCAAGTGCGACACCTTTTCCGGGCTGGAATATTGCGTGGGCAGGTTAATAAATATGTAGGGTAATACTCTTTGTTGTAATTGCATTTTACCCTTTCCACAAAGAGGAAAGTGAATGGAAAATTTTGAATGTTCCCAGTTGAACAGATCCGAACAAAGAGTCCTTTCTCAGAAATTTCATTCTTTCCCGCCCCTTTTCACAGCATGTATCAATTTTCCATGGCATGCGAAAACAAAGAATCCCTTTCCTTCGGCTTTCCTCTTAATCTTACTCAACTGTTTAACTTTTACTACAATATCACAAACAGGAAAATCTTTTAAATATTTCAGCTTTTGTTCGCCCTTTACCAGCTAAGAAAAGGCAAAACAAATTTCTTGGCCCGGATGTTTAAAAATCCCATGCCTTTCCCCACCAGAAAAAAATTGAATATAATCAGGATGCTCCCGGAAAGAAAAAGTGTCGCACTTTCTCAAGATATCCTGATCGGTAATGTTGGGCAATGTTTCTCGTGCAATAATATTAACAACACGAGACCACGACCATTAACCCAAATCATTTTATGAACCCCGTCAGCCACCGTAAACGTCGCTTGTGCCTGCTGCAGGTTCTGGGCGTCTAACAGTCAAAATCCCACTGTCACTCCATAGAGTTTTGATTCATAGACCTTCTCACTAATTTAACACCACTGTTCCCGACGTGTGTCAATTCTCGGATTTAGGACTACGACATCTCATGAATGCCCTCTTTCATTGTAAACTTCAATTTTTCTCTGCTGCAGGTTCTGGACTCTAAGGCTTGACAGCTGCCAAAACCCCACTCTAATTTCTCCGTCGAGTTTTGATTCAGACATTTCCTCAAGGGGGTGGCGGAATGTGGAAAAGAGACCAACACTCGTTATTTTTTTTTCAGAGTCCTGCTTGACACCCCCCTACCCCTACCTTCCTAATCAAGTATGTTTTTCCCATGCTTATGTTTTCAGAATTTTTTTTCTACATAGAACGCGAAAACATTTGACAAATCTCACGGTGCACGCACCTGGCAGCCTGTTTTGCAACCTCGCGCTTTGCACATCACCACCCAGCCACAGTTCTCTCTTCCTTTTCCCCTGCCGTGAGACTCGAGGGGTATTTTGTTGTATGGTTTTCTGGTTAAAAAAGCTGAGGACTTCTCTTTCTTTTGTGGGGGTTGCGTGTTGGCAGCCTTGTTCTCTCTGCATGTTTTCGAGTCTCGATGCACGTTCAAGTTACTCATCCCACCGGCACCAACATGCACATCTGTATTACACTCTGCACAATGAAGCTGTTGGCCGTAATTCGACTCTTATTTCAACCTCAATTAGCAATAGTACCCATGGTCTATGTTTTTGTTAAATTCATTACCGTGATTTCTTCGCCACATGTTGGGGGGTTCAAAATTGCTTCTCGCTGTCCACTATGGCCAAGTAAGTATCTACAGCAGCTAGGACATCTACTAGAACGATCCAATGTCGCAACAGGCAGGTCACTGACCACTTCTGCCACCAAATTGATGGGTTGTCACTTTTTTTTTTCGGCCTTCGGCCGAGCACCCCCCCCCCAACCCTTGGTTCGGGATCCATGTCCCGCTACCCCCTTGCATTTCCTCGAATTACGGGACCTTCTCACAAATTTGACACCACTATAGCGACGTGTGTCAATTTTTGGACCAGGACTACGACATTTTATGAACGCCCTCACCTAACCTCGCTTTTCCCTGCTGCAGCCTCTGGATCAAAATCCAATCTAATTTATCCGTAGAGTTTCGACTCAGATTTGCTCGCGAACGACGAAATTTGACACTCGGGTGGTGGAGAGACGTTTCACACAGGAATCCCGCTCTTCCAACTGTTTTTGAGATTAAGTACACTTCTAGCTGGACACTTGCTTGACAATTGCAGTTTCCTGAAACGGAAATTGTAAACCTGCATATGTGTATTCATGAGTTTATTCAGAGCATTGAACGACCACTGACCTGAACGCCGTCATCCACCATGGCCAAGACAAAAAGTTGCTTGGCGTCCACGCCGTTGTTGACACTCACGAACTTGCGCGTGTCGCAGCTTTTACAAAATCAGTCGTCTCGGCAACTCCCGGCGCGCATCTCCTCCTTACTGGACCTTACACACCACGACCACCCACAAACCATGTCATATGCCATCGATCTCAGCAGCGAGTGGTTCGCCCATCGCATCGGTCGGCGTCGGCACAATTAGCGTCCCCATATATACCGGGACCAAGCCAGCGCCTGAACGCCCTCCGACGTTATCGATGACGACGATACAACTGATCGTTCGGCGATAGCGACCAAACTTCATCTTCACCTGCCATCCCTTGCGTCATAGACACACATACACACCCCGCATTCCTCTTCCAGACTCATCGCGCTAACCTTCATTAGAACCCGCTACTCCTTCCGTGGATCTGAGCCCCCTGATACCCTCAAGCTCAAGGCTGAAGCTAGCTAGCTCGCATTTGCAAAACCCTCCCCGTATGGCGGACTCTTCCTCATCCTTAGTCAACGTCGTCTTATGGCTCAGCTTAACCCTACCCAGAAATGTGTCCCAATCCTATGGCGAACAAACGCGCCTTGGCCTCGGTCTCTTTCTAAAACGCGTGTCGCACATCTCTTGCTGCGCTTGCTTCTGTACATCTCACCCGGACAATATTAATCGGCCGCCGGATCCATCAAGCTGCGCTGCCCCCACCGAACCCGAACTCTGATTACCCAATGACATACATGCATGCATGACAGCTTGGTTCATCCATTGAATTCGAACACATTCCTGGAGTGTTTACTTTCGACCCTGTTACGAGACGCCTCGCGGGAGGCACTTTGATCGACGTCCAAATTCAACACGTCGGAACTGTCTCGTCCTTTACATACTTCAAATCCGGCGGCACATATCCACTTACTTATCCAGCTCTTTGCGGATCTTCAAATCCTATCAGTGGTGGTGCTAGTACCAAAAAGCGCATGCGCTTCAGCGGTTAATGCGGTTTGGCATTAATTAGCCCATCTACGCCTCGCTAATACCGATTCACATCGCGTCCGATTCTCATGGGACAGCGCAGTCGTCCAGTCGCGGAACTTGAGTTGGGCATGCTCTACCTACTATAGGAAGGAGGGAGTAGAATCGGCCGAAATCCCGTCCGCCGTCTGGATGGTTCACCACAACACCAACCCTGCCGTAATTCACAACAATAACTCCACAACAACACCTCGAGATCGAAATCACGCACAGCCCTCTCGCTCTAATTGCAATTGCTCCCCGGCGCATTGCGTAAATGAACCAGAATTCCCGACACACACGCGCACACATCTCAACTCGGGAAAGAAAAAACAAAAGCGAATGTGGCGTTTTGCCTGTCATTTCCACTAGAGGTTTAATATCGCCTCATGCCCGCCTCCCGTCCCCCTCAACTCACCACACACATGTTCATGTGATCAACAAAAAGGTTACCTGCTTCCATGGCCAAACTTCCATCGATGAACGTGATGCATAGATGGACAAACAAGTCCCTGAAAACACACTCATCCTTTTTTTTGGGAGCGCCTTCTGTGATGTTGCGAAGACCCTTTCAGACTTCAATACACGCGTCAACTGCGTTTTCGGCGGGATCCTACTACGCCTCCTTTTCATATTCGTTCCAGTTCACCCACGCTTTGACGCCCAGACTTAACTTGCACAGCTAGACTACTAGACGAACCAAGATTAAGATTCAAGCAGCACAGTCGAGTCGATACAACAGCGGCTAACAATGTGATATGAGCGTCACTCGTCTGTCTAATATGAATCCACGCTCTCCTCGGTATTGTCTTAGCCTTATCACCTGCCGGTAAGTGCGCAGTTTCTTTTAGAACCGGGGCTAAAATGCGTGTCCCTTCTAACACTTAAGCGCGTCGCTTAATTGTACACTCCCAAATACTCCACGACTCGCGCGCACAAAAGGAAACCCCTTCGGCAGTGTTGGTCCGCCAGCAGTTCAATTTCTGATCAATAGGCATCCCCGCTGGTAGCGTGAATGGTGGACGCGTTCCTGTAGCCTCCTGGAAGCTGTTGCCGCTTTTTTCTTTGGGCCCTAGTGAAAGAAATCGTCCTGGACTCGTGGTCTATTCGGTCTATTCATCCGAAGCTCCTGAGCTCCACGACCACTTCTTGGCCGCCTTTTCGTTGGTTTGCGCCAAACGTGTAGCTGGTTCGCTGCGGAGCCCTCCAACTTAGGTCCACGAGCCATTTCCAAATTATCGAACTGCCCAATCATATCCAGCATAAACATTTCTCCCAGTGAAATCGCGGTGTCTAAGGCTCTATGCTCTCAAATAGTTAATTCATCTAGATGAAAAATGTGAAGACAACGTTTTCACCAATCCATAGTTGACTTCGGGCCGAAAGGAAACGCCCAACATCGTCATTCAGGGACGCAAGATTAACTATGCACCTATTTCCCCGCAATCGCAAGAATCCATCCATACGCGCATGAACATCACCTGGTCTCTCTGCCCGTCAAACGAAAAACTTGGCCAGTCCCTTTTCCTCAGAAACGTATATAGGCTGGGCAATCATACAAAGGTACGAGTTCCACTCGAGCCTCCCGAACTCAAGATCCGAAAGTGGAGATTACGACCGCTACACTTCACAACATGACTCAAAGTTCAAGGAGGAGAGAGAAAAAAAGAGTCAGGAACGTCATCCCGAAAATTTATTGATGGTTGTTTCCCTAGGCCCTCCGACGTTGACGCCAGGAACGGGTCATCCGACAGGGCAAATCAGGTCAGTTTGCTGAAGCCATAAATGGGATAAGTACGGCTGATACGCTACGCCCATATACATAGCCGAATCCCGAATCCCGAATCCACCATGCCGTTTTTGGATTCAGAAAAAAAAACGGCTCAGAGGCGTGATCGAGATAAGGATGAACAAAATCAAATCGTGCGGAACGGCGCACAGCAACGTGCGTGATTAGGAAGGGCGACTCCTTTTTAATGATAATATCCAAGAGGCATTCAAGGATGCTAAACCCACTCACCGGCGCGACAAATATCTCGAATTCAAGTCGAATGAAATCTGTCTTTTCATTTTACCAGTGAACCGGAAACTTGAAGGTCAATAATTTCATCACATTATAGGCGATTCAATGTCCAGCTCGAGAAAGGAGGAAGTTCAATTTGGAGCGCATCTTACTCTTGGCAGGGGAGCGCTGGGGGACCTGCCAGATAGACTAAGTCTTCAAGGACGAGCGTGACAGGGCAACAACACTCGAGCTCGTCAAGGCTATCGTCCCAGAAAAAAAATGAAAAAAGTTGAACATTAGTAAAAAAACGGCGCACGCCATTCTCTAGGCTAAGTCGATTGAAACACGTTCTTACATCCTATCCTACGCTAGGGAGTTGGGGGTTTCGTTTCAATCTGGAGTATAGTAATGGGTGTGTGAATAGTTAGTAGAGGTTACCGCTGGCACTCATCCGAATGCTCGATAGTTTCCCAAAAATAGGGCATTTAGACGAGTACGAGAACATATCACACTTCCACGTTCGACGCGACCTCCGTAGATTGTGGAGACATGCGTAGGGGGCAATTTTTAAGACTACTACCGACTTTGCAGCCACAGGATGGTGTTCACTTCAGGTGGTGTGAGAAGCCTGGAGCCTGAGATCAAAGACTAACGGAACAAAATTCGAATTCCAACGATCACATCAACTCTCGAAAGTACTAAAAGTCCGCGACATGTCTGCCCGCTGGTGAGTTATCTACTGACCTACAACCAAAATCTTGACCTCTTCGAGGCTCTTGAACACACCCTGCACATTGACCTTATTCGCACTGACATCCACCCTCAAGAACCTCCCTGGGTTAGCAGCTGACTCAATGCCAACAACTCCCTGGTACTTTCCAGCAGGGTCATCCTTCTTGTGAATTTTGAATCGCTCCAAAGAGCGAGCGGTGAACTGAGCGTTAACAGTGCCCCCGCCAGGGCCAAGAAGCTGGCCCGCGGCGACACCAGTCGCCTCGAGGCGGAGGAAAACGTTGTCGAAGACGGTGGACTTGAATGAGACAGTCTTGTCGTCGTTCACCACAAGAGTGTAGGTTTCGTAGGTGCCGATGAAGGTTTGGGTGTTGACGGTGCCACCACCCGAGCCGGTGAAGCTAGTGACACCTTGCCCGTCGAGGCGGACGTAGTGGTTGGGGGATGCAACGGATTCAATTGCGACTAGAACCATGATCTACGACGAATGTTAGTCCATGCAAGACGCGGAAAGCTATTGAGAGAGCTCACGATAGAGGGATGGGTTTGTGGTTGTAGATGTAGATGTGGGCTGTGAGATGCTTCAGTGTCGGTGAAGTTGAGAAAAGAGCGAGAAACTTTCAAGCCTTTTTATACGAAAAACTTGTGGACGTTTGTCCAATTGGATGAACGCGTGAATTGCATCTCGCCTTCTCGCCACCCTAGATCTGTCGTGCAAGGGCGCCACAAAGGTTCGCACTATCTCCTTAAATCAGCACGCCATCCATGAGAAAGCAACACGGTAGAATGGCTATGTGTCTGCTGATCTTCCATAAAAGAGAAACACCGCTGAGAAAGGAGGTTACTGCCAAGTTACTGCGTACCGCACACCTCTGTATTGGTATAATGAGTCGAGGTTAAACGCGGTGTTGAAAACCCACCTCTCAAAGCAAAGTGGCAAAGGCGCGGCAGGCCTCGTTCGTTCCCAGCAACGTCGTTTCTGGTGCGCTTGACTTTGTTGGATAAGCCAAGGATAAGCTTGAAAAAATGTATGATGAACAAATATTGACAAATAGTAATATACGGCGTCGCGGGATTATTGTGTCAAGTCACAGACTTCTAAACTCCACTCTGAAGCTGTGTGGCGTGATATCGTCGCTTGAAGACGGACCTACGCTACAAGCAGCGAAGATGGCGTTATTCTATCCGCGACTTCGACCATCAAGAAACCATCAAGAGTTTTGAACATCATAACGTCGGAAATGCGTTATGAGGAATCGTAACGTCATTCTATCGTCCGTGGGCTTCGAGTTCAATCAGACCTGTCAAATCTTCAATTTAGGGCTGCTTAACTCTCCAATAATTTGAACTCATGATCGTGCAGGTGAGTCCGACATCTGTTGAGAAACGGTAACGAAGGCTGGAATGGAAGAAATATGCCTTCTAAACAGACGGAGGAAAGGGTCATGAGTCTCAAGTAAAGCGCTGAGGCTCCCATGAACCTTCCCGTATTCAAGGATCTTAAACCTACTAAGGAACGACTAACGGTGAACAAGGCCCGACTGCATCATGTGGGTCAGGCTACTGCCTGTTCATACGCGACAACTTACCCCATACAATATCGCTTTGATTAAGGTCCAAACGATGGAGTAGATACTATGCCATGGTCAAAAACGAGGGATCAATTGGGAAATTAACGTCAATTAATTATGAGATTAGCGACAAAGTAAGAATTGGGGATACAGCAAGTGTATTTATCAGTTTTCAAAAAATATGAGGGTTTTAGCAGAAAATCCGAGAAAGAAGGGAGTCGTTTTAGACGAGGTCAACTTTATGAGGACTTTGGAAGCCGAACATTCGGTAGAACTGTTCAGCGACCTGCACACGCAAAATGTGTGACACAGCTGCACAGACAAAAGCATTACAACTGTCCCAGAGAGACTCGAACTCTCGATCTTCCGATGATTGGATATAACAGTCGGACGCCGTAACCAACTAAGCCATGGGACATGTGTCGGAATGTAAAAATAGTCATATGTGGGGTTGTTAGTACCTGCACATCAATTCATGCAATGTTTGAGGTCAAGGGGCAAAAAAAATCGACCCCGGTTTTTTTTTTTCAATGCTGGAGGCCTGTTGGACAAAATTTCCAAAATCTTCTAAATCCTTATGTGTACCTGATCCAATTCAGCGCATACACGCTACTAGGATGTCATATTGTAACAATTGTAACAACGCCATATCCAAGCCATATCGATGTGACATTGGGCACGACCCATGGACAACGGCATCACGCCACAATTCTTACTGCGGGGTTTAGCAGTCGAAGAAGCGGTCTCGTTGAAGCTTCGCGCCGTTGGTCAGCCGGCATTGTTCATTTCAGGCCGGGTATCATTTTCTTCGCGTATGAGACGTAGAATATGGAGTCCATGGCTTGGCTTGCATTTTATTTTTATTCCTAGCAATGGATGGTTTGAAGCTGTATATTAAACAACTACATTGCAAAAACGTCTCAAGTTAATCATCCTTAAATTTTATTTTGCCACTGGCTTGACAGAGGTTGTTTGCTTGGCAGGCCCCGGGCCTTTGCTGGTCGGACCGCTCTCACTCCGACATATGGAGTCAGCGGGTCTCATCAGAAGCTGCTTGGGTTTCCAAGCTGTCTGTCATAAGTACGCATTTTCACTTGTGAATCATCAGGTGTACAATGTTACGGAGCATCAGCAAATCAGGGGAAATACCGTGAGCCATCGTAAGGTCCGAAATCGATCACAATCCACTACAATCATCACAATTTACTATAACATTTCAACCCCCCTCACAACGTCTAATGAGGCTTTATCATCGCTGCGCTTTTACGCAATCTCTCACAATTTAAAGCAACATTTTACAAAGCCGGGCTACTATAAATTCTTTTGTTACATTATGATCTGTTTTGATAGCTTATGAGGGATTCTCAACTGTCCAATCCTTTCAATTTAATGGTTTGTAGGTTGAAACATATGTATATTATTACGTTACAGATACAACAAGAACTAATGAATATGATGCTGGCATGCCTAAAGAGGGTGGATAGAGCAATGATCTCGAATGCAGAACGCCTGCTGTGCGGACTCCTTTGTGCGACAAAGTTCTTCATCCGAAGCCATGGCTCGCTCAACCATATGGAGGGAAAAGACCTGGGAGGCAAGCCGTTGTCTTTTGCGAAGTCGAGCGTTGATGTCGATGGCAACGACTCGGACGCTGGGGCTGGCAACGGCACAAGCAAGGAGGCCGATGGCGCTAACACCGAAGACAAGAACGGGTTGACCAGCAGTGAGGTTCGCGCGGCGCGTACCGTGGATGAGAACACACAGGGCTCCAAGAGTGCGGCTTGCTCAAATGAGATCGGTTAGAGAGAAACTTTCCACCAAGGAAGGGCAGGAAACTCACGGGAGGGTAAGGCCATACTGGAGCGGCATATACACCAGCTCACTGATGTGGCCAACATCAGTGAGCGGGTGTATGCACAAAACTCGGGGAGCGTAGTGGGGAAGCAGGTGGAGGTTAGGAACAAGTCCAAAAATTCCGATTCGCAAAGTTCAACATGAGTCATATGTCACGATATTCCGAAATCAGCCGAACCTACCCGATGACTCCGTCTGTCTCTGCCCAAAATCACAAAATCTGCTGACAACTTTAGTTGATATTGTCGAGAAGTGTTCGCGTTCATCAGGAGCTGAGGGGTGCTATAGTTTGACAAATTCGTCCGTCATCACACTGTCTCATAATTGAAAATAAGAGTTATATATATGATTTTATCTAACTACAAGACTACGAGGAGGAGACAAGGATTGCGAGGCATTGTCAGAGATTGTGATCTGCCGTCATCTGACTAATATCTCGTGAGAAATAAAAGGTAATATCAGAACTTCACCGATTTGCTGTAGGCTCGTGACCAGCCTGTATATGATAACTATTGAACTTGTTCTCCATTTTATGTATTTTTCACTCAATATATTTGTTGGAATGAGTGAAAAATACATAAAATGGAGAACAAGTTCAATTTACCTTTTAGAGGAGATTATCAAATTTTCTAACCCACAGACTTTATGAAACTCATAACAATAGTAGGGAGATCCAGTGTTCAAAATATCTCCTCCTCAAGCTGTGAATTGCTTCCAGTAGGCTGTAGTCATTCAGAATTTCCCATTTTGTTACATCCCATTTTTGGCAGGTGTCACAGTCAATGCCCTGCCTTATCCTGAGTTTTCATTTGTTCATCCCCAAACTTGGTATATACAATTTACACCTCCTTAGCTATATTTTATAGACCAGAGCTTAGTACTCAAAGTGTTTGATTCTTGTGTTATACCACCAGCTTTGTCCAAAAAATGACTGGACAATCATTTTGTAGAGTCAGTGTACATACCCAACAAAGAACTGAGCCCATAGACCAGTGACCGTTCTGTATATGAGAAGTACCTGTGATATACAGACTGGTAAATCTGAGTTTAAATCCACGTACCATGCAGCAAATATCGAAGTTATCATTAGTGTTTGAAGGTTAGGTCAGCTAACTGGAAAATAACCAAGACCAGACTGGACCTAACTGCAAAAAGACTGGACTGTGGTTAGTGGTTAGTCAATTCTGAAAATGAAATAACCAGTTATTTTGCAGTTAACTAACCATTAAAAACCCGGTTATGACTGGTTACAACCAACCCTATTATACCCCTTCAAAACACATCTAAAAGCATGAGAAACGCTAAAAATCTGACAGAGTTATGGTCAAATCTCTAAAATATTGGTGAAAAGAGTAGACTTTCAAGAATATTATCATAAAATTGTCAATTCTTCACCAAAGTTAGCATTCTTGGGCTTGTTTTAAAGCCACGATGCATGGTAATAATGTTTACTGCAAGAAATATGAGAAATATATGCTGTTTTAATCGATTTTCTATTTTTTCGGTCCTAACTGGTTAGTAACTGTAACTAACCGGTTTTGGTCAGTTATCTTTGGTCCAGTTAGGTTATTTTGGGTCTGGGAACGAACCCTAACCAGTCTCAGTCTCAGTTAGAGCCCCTGGGCACCCAATAACCTAACCTAACCGGACTTTTAAACACTAGTTATCATATACAGGCTGGTCATGAGCCTACTGAGCCCATTGAATCCATGCCAAACCATGTAGGACAGTGAGCAGGTGTGTTTTTTGTCTTTGCTCTCTTCAGGAAGTAAATTTCACAAGAAGTATGGTGCCATAACTGACTGTCGTCAACAGGAGGCCTGAAATTTCGGAATCAGTGTTTTGCACCTTCTTATCCAAGCTTAATTTTCCGTTCTTGAATTGGAGAAATGCATTTTGACCAGAATTCTACTGCTACACGTACCAAGGATGTGTACATTATAGGAAGGCAGGAATTCCGTGAGCTTCAAACCACATTTCAGCTGATCAATTTGAGAAAGTTGTGACTGCCAGCGGTGACTGGTCCAGGTTTTGCGCCATTAGTAGTGACCAGAAATTCAAAAGTTTATTGATTGATTGAACAATCAATATTATATTTGACGCAGGGGCTCCCGACTCCATGAGAACCGAAAGAAAATATCTCTATCTATTTATCACTATAGATTGTGGAGCGTTCCCCTTTCGACAGCGATGAATAAAAGGGCTATTCCATATTGGCCCCAAAAATGGTTGAAATGTGTTCAGACATCAAAGAAGGTCTGAATGTCGGGATAATCTTCACTTCATTAAATACATCCCTCTGACGATAATCAATTTGGTCGAGCCGATAGTTTTTGCCTAGCTAGATGGTAGATTACTGGATCTTCCGACAAGTCTTCCGATGGTGGTGAGGTCGTGGCTTGAATACGACTAGGCGCCCTATTCAGCCTGTCATCACTTTAGAAACAACCAATGGACGAGTTCACTGAAGTAATGGCGAAGTGTCCCTATGATAGCCTGAGCAACTGAGCCTGAACTGAGCCCAACGGCAATGCGACCATGACAATCCCGTCATGCACGTGACTTATTGATCGATCACGTGTGTCTTGTGTTGTGACGTTGCCATCGAATTTTTTCTGTTTTGTCACTCAACCACCTCGTCCCGTTTGCCTTTAGAAACCATCTATCAGCTTTCAAACATGGCCTCGTTCCGAAGATTCATAACAACCGCATCTGCGGGCAAAAATATGTACATCTTCTTTGCTGCTGCTTCGGCAGTGCCTATCTACGCTGTGCTCAATGAACCCAATTCTGTTTCTCCCGATTCTAGGGCTAACGTTTTCGTACGTCACGTCCAAAGTACTAAAAGTATCCTTTGAAGCTGAACGACACCAGTTTGACGTCGCCATCGACGCGAAACCCTCAGGCAGGATCATATTCAAGATGTTTGACGACGTCGTACCGCAAACGACTCGTAATTTCCGGGAGTTGGCGACAGGCCAGCATGGGTTTGGGTTTGCGGGCAGTCGATTCCACCGGGTTATCCCTGGGGTGAGTGTCTCATGAAACCTTAGCGTTTAGCCGTCAATGACATTGGTTATATAGTTTATGCTCCAGGGAGGTGACTTTACGCGTGGTGATGGGACTGGCGGCAAGTCGATATACGGAGAGCGGTTCAAAGGTTCGTCGTTTTTGTCCATCGGCTCTACTTATCTTGATATGGAACCCGCGTAGACGAAAACTTCCAACTGAAACACACTAAGCCCGGTCTTCTGTCGATGGCCAACGCAGGGCCGAACACTAATGGATCCCAGTTCTTCATCACAACCGTTGAAACGAAATGGGTATGTATCTATATATCTTTCATTTTGTACCTCGTTTTTTGCTTCTGTACGGGATTGTCCCGCACATCTCTTTTCGCCTCATCGTTATAATAGCTGGTTCGAATCGTTTTGCCAACTCGAGGCATCTCGTGTGTATCACACGTATCTTCACTCCCAAAGTTTACGCCTCCTTGTCCTTTCCCTTGCCACTTCACCACTCGCAAACCTCGTACTAACTCCAACGCTCCCCGCTAGCTTGACGGGAGGCACGTTGTGTTCGGTGAAGTGGTGGAAGGGATGGACATCGTCAAGGCGATTGAGAAGACCGGCTCGTCCAGCGGGGCGACGAAAAATGCCGTCACTATCACGAGCTCCGGAGTCGTCGAGTGAATCGGGCGAGTGGAAGGTATGAACAAAGTCATTCCCCTCCTTCGATTCCACTGATTCGCTGTAATGGCAGACAAGGATAATCAGTGGGCTATCTACTTTCAACCCTGCTTTTTCCAGGTGTTCCCCACGTCTGTCATCTTTCGTAAATCTTCGTGAGGGATATAGTTGATAATATTTATTTGCTTCACTCTTCACTCAAGTACGCAGGTGTCGTAATAAGCAACTGGATCAGACTCTTCTCAGCCCTTGCTAAATCAGGCGATGTTCAGCCATGCACTCTTCTTCAATCTATTGCCTCCTCTTCGCCTCTAAACTATTTTCATCACGTTAACGAGCCTCAGCCGTCTCAACGTCGTCGCTTACTTGGTATCTTTTCAATATCGTGATCGTCAGCGGGCGATACTGCTCAGATGCTCGCGACTCACAACCACACACCTTTTCAATGGCAACGGCGATGCTCACCTACGATTACTTGATTACCATTATGGAGATCAATTTCATGTGGTCGTCGCCTGTAACATCATGAAGGTGCTTTCTCTCTGCAACGCTACATGCCTTTCATCCTAGTCTGGCTTGTCCTCTGGCGTGCGTTATCCCTTTATTGCATTCAATACCCGTCTCATCATTCAGATCCCACCGGGAGCTACAATGGCATACACTGCGCCAACATCGATCGTTGCCTGTGAGGGGAAACAGTTGCCCAAAAGACTGATCACGACTCACCCGTTTCCAAATACATAGATGTGATTTAGGTCAGGCTTCTGGTTGTGAGGACTTTGGCCTGTGTCAGCGCAGTGCCATTCAGAGCATTTATTGCGGATCGCTCGACGCAAGCGGAGCATGTCAGAGCTCCTGAACCCCGTTCCCCGTATCTCTTTGCTTCGAGTACTTCACCATGTGGCCTGTCTCTGGGGGCATCAGCCTATTTTTTCGTAGGCGATGTTGAGAATTAATCAGCGAATGAAATTTGAAATGTCCAATTTTGATTGACGACGGAAGGGTAAAGGTAGTCAAAATATATTTTCTTTGTTTGCTACACACACTTGAGACAGGGTCCAAAAAATATTCAGGACAAATCTGGACATATGCACCTCCATATTTGTCGCCATTTGTAAAATAAGGAAGCTGGTATGCATCCCGAAAACATCAATTGTTAAAATTACAAAATGTGGAACAATAAGAATGTTGAGCACATTCAATTTGCATATTTAAACAATTTCTTTGTGAAATAATCTTGGTAGCCATGGCAACACCACTCAGCTGAAGAATATGTTGAAGAATAAAATAATGGACATGTCCACTCAATGTGCTCAATGTTCTTATTGCTCATCAGTTTGAAATTTTGGTAATCAATATTTTTGGGATGCACAGCAGCTTTATTATTCAACAAGTGTCGACAATTATGGAGGTACCTTTGACTAGATCACACATTGGACCCTGCCTCAAGTGACAGTCCGTCGAATTGATTCTTTTCTCTGATATAACAATCTTCGGTTTCGAGGCGCATAATTATAATATCTTCGCATCTTGATTGCCAACCCCAAAAAGGCCGTCTTCATTATCCACAGAGCCAAACAAGGGATCTCTCTTCGGACTGCCTCTTACGATTTACCAACGCCTTCAGACACTGACATTCCTGGACTCGATCTACCTCTCGACTACGAGCCAAAACCTCACAGACTTCTTCCCAACCTCTTGCTCGATGACTACAGACATACTTATCGTCGCATGTTCTTCGACGAAGACAAACCATCGACCCATCAGCTACCCCTTACCACGCTTCGTGAATTCACAATGTTGCACATCATGAACGCCATTACCGATAAAACGGATTGGAATGTCAAAGTTAGTAATGCTCCATTTTCGTAGCATCCGGTCAGTTATTGAATAAGACGTCAGATCTTCGATGATGAGATTCGAGCGAGATGGAAGGCTGAGGCACTAGCTGCGCCAGGGAAGGATGTTACTGAGCCTATGGCGGAGTGGTGCATGGAGGAGCTGAAGTATAAAGCGGCGCGCTTTAGCGAGATTCCAGGTGGCGCGATCAAGGTCTATAATGGCGACGTGGTCAAGTCGGATACCGCCGTTCCGAATTCTCTCAAGGCCCAATTACAAGCTGCCGTGCGGCCTCTTGAAGAAATTCCTGCATGGAAGAAAGACTGACATTCGGGATCCGATGAAAAAGTTCTGGATTTGGTTCATCCAAGCTTGTTTCCCGTTGTTTATGGGCGGACGAGGGCTCTTAGGAAAGGACAAGGGTTCGTGACGTCAAAAAATTGTGTCGCGAGGTGTGGCGAGGGCGACGTGTTGAAGAAGCAGAAGGCTGTGGACGGGTACAGCGCCGATTTCCAATGGTTACCTTGCGAAGTGGACATATCGGGAGAAGATGGGCAAGCCAGGTAAAACGCTTCATAAAATTATCCATCTCCTAATGATATTTTTGCAGAATCACGAGCTACATCAATAATCTACACCCTCAAACACACAAGAACCTCTATGGCATCATCGAAAACATCATCACTGCCTCGATCCCCCTGTGGAACAGCACGCTCGCACCTTTGGTTGACCTCTGGTACCATAAGCATCAACCCAAATCAGTCAACATTGAATATATGTTTAAGGACGGTAAACCGGCTAAAGAGATTACGCCTGATAAACGAGAAGTGATCTTCCGTATTCCCTACTACGATGTGGATTACGATCCAGATCCGGAATATGGCCCCAAAACAGAGGGCCCCCAGCGACTCGAAGGCGAAGATGACGGGTGGTCAGAGTCGTATTGGAATCGGCGGAATCAATGGATCGAAGATACGAGGAAAGTCGTGTTGCCCGAGCCGGGGGTGTTTCGGCCGCTTGAGGAGCCTCCGCTCTTTGATTTGAGAAAGGAGTTTGCAGCGACTGGGTTGCAGATTATTGTCAAACTGGCGAATATCGAACTCACGCCAGAAAAGCCTGAGTATCAGGGAGGGAGTTGGCATGTTGAAGGTCAACTTGTGCGTAACTCTCAGGCCATGTGCTTTCGCGATATTAAGCGTTGTTTTTAGAACGAACACATTTGCGCAACTGCTCTTTACTATTACTCCTCCTCCAATATCACCCCCTCATCCCTTGCATTCCGACAACAGACAGGCGACTTTACGCGCGGCACCATTCAGTATAGGCAGTGGCACTATGACTGGCTTCCTGCTATATTCGGGTGCACACAAGGTGGACCAACTGTTCAATACGTCGGGGGCGTCGACACGCGTGAGGGTCGACTGTTGACGTTTCCCAATATTTTACAACATCAGGTACAGCCGTTCAAGCTCGTGGATCGGACAAAACCAGGCCATAGAAAAATTCTGGCATTGTTTTTGGTCGACCCGAACATCAAGATTGTCAGTTCTGCCAATGTTCCGTGTCAAAGAAAGGACTGGTGGGTGGAGGAAATTGGGGGTGGGTTTGATACGGTGCTACCGAGGGAACTGGGAGATTTGGTGTTTGGGGCGGTGGAGGACTTTCCGATGGGGATGGAGGAGGCAAAAGAAATTCGGCTCAAGCTTATGGAGGAGAGGAAGGCCTCTGTTTCGATTCAGGATCAGCAGTTTGAGGAGGAGATTTTCTCGCTTTGTGAACATTGACGTTCCGAGCCACAAAGTCGTCATGGATATGTCAGAACTATCCCGAGAAAAACATATATAAAGGTTCCAGGCGTTTCCGCTCTACAAACTTTGATCGGAACATGAACAACGCTGGCGCAGGAAGACCGTTTCGTTGCGCACTCAAGAAGTCTGGGAGAGGCTGGTCCCCCACGTTCGTATTTGAGGTCGTCCTTCTCAAATTGCCTACTTTTAATTGAATCGAAATTTGCATTTGCCATTGATCGGGGGCAGCCTTGAAAATTTGAAATTCTGCCGCGGTTCAGCATCATAGATGGTGAGTGAGAAACGATAATTTCTGTCATTTACTGCCCACTCAGAAATGCCTGAGGCCGCATGAACGATTTTTGTCGTGACTCGTCTGATAAGCGTTTGATCTATCTTCAATCTCGAAAGATTGGGGCATCGGGACAAGTTATCGAGGAAGTGGATAGAGACCCACTACTATGTATAGCGGCGAGTTGAAGTGAATGTACCCAAGTGGAATCCCGAGGACCAGGGTGCGAGTAGAGTGGGTTGAGAGTGGGTCGTATCGACGTCGTATGCACAATATACCTCGTTGGCGTCAGAGGAAGGAACAACGCCGAAAGTGACTCTGAGAGGATCAACGCACTTTGATCTGTCAGAATGACTCGAACCCGCTCCGATTTGCGCACATAGTCTACCTGTCAGGAAGAATGATCTGCGTCTAATCACGTGATGATCCTAAACGAGATAACGCTGGCTGGTTGCTTTTAGTCTGACTCAACAGTCTTTGTTTTGCTCGAATTCTTTACTTATCGCTTGGGTCTGGCATTCATTTGCTCTTTGACCATAACCATTAGACCATCGACCTCATTGATGACAACCGCCCATCACGTTCATGGCATCACGGACAATGATGGGGATCTTATACAGCACGACGACTATCCGTGGCTTGACGACTTTCCGTCACAGCCATTGGACGACGATAGACGCTCTCTTGACGCATCCTTGGACTTGACGTCACAACACGAAGACGACCTAGTATCCTACCGATCCCCGCCGTTTAGAGAAGCAGACCTACCCAGTACCAGTGCAAATGCGCTGACGGAGCTGGAGGGGTTGGAGGCGCCGTTACCTGTTCCACCGCCCAGAGCTAGGGGGTTTGGTTATAATGATGATGACGACGATAGCCATTGGACGAGGGAAAGGGAGGAGGGCCATACGAGGTCGCCTACGCTGCCTAGGTGGGTGTTTTACCTTGCTCCATGCATTTTCCTTTCTTTCCTGATCCGTAACATTGAACCCTTGTTCGTTGCGTGAGCGGTTCCTTGCATGCACGACCCCACCCCAGAGGGAGGGCACGTGTTCGTCCCTCTTCCTCTGAGTCTCTACCTCTAAACAACAAATGTCTAACCATTTACCGCCCTGCAGCCCTCGCTCCTCATCACACTCCCGCTCACCAAGCTCTTCAGCGCCCAGTCCGGCAGGAAATACTCTCGACTCGCTCTCCCGCACCATATCGTCTCTGAAGAGTTACGTGCCCTCAGTTCCATCGGGGGGAACACTCAAGTCGTACGTCCCCTCATTGAAGACGTATGCAGAGCCAAGCCCCCCATCCGTCTCGCGTCCGTTGAGTTTTGCGACGTTTAGTGCTGGAGAGGTGGAAAAGGGGAGTGCGAGGGAAAGAGGGAGGGGTAGGGGCGGGATTCGGGGAGATGCGTATCAGCGGGAGGAATATGTTGACTTTCAGGGCGATACGCGTCGAGGTAGGGTTGGGCGCGATGAAGACCTGTATTGGGATCAGCCGCGGGAGGTTGCTTTGGACGAGCGATCTCGGCCTCGACAGGAGTTTGAGAGGGACTATGAGCTTGACCAAGACTTTGATGGATATGTTCGGGGTAAAGCTGAGGCCCGAGAAAGGTTGAGTGGGGAGAATCAGGCGGATAGGGAGCTGATGAGGTGGGCTGAAGGCGGGGATGAGCCACTATTGAGGCAAGAGGAGGACCGGCTTTTGTCTAGTAGGGAGGAGGATAGGCTTCCGCAGGTCCGGAGGAGTGAGCAGGGCGAACCAGCACGGAAGATCGAGCCAGATGGTCCTTCTTCACGCAGGTCAGAGCAAATAGCTCCACCTTCTTGGAGGGTCCCGTCAAGGAGGGAAGAAGGGCAGGACATGGAGAGACGTCATCATGTGCGACAGAAGACGGTCGTTCCTCCACAGACGGCCCTTCCGAGTCGACAACAAACCATCGTTCCAGGGAGACATAACGCGCTTCTTGACCGACAACATACCATCGTCCCTCAGAGGGAGGAGGAGGATACGCCCATTTTGGCGTTTACGAGGCAGGAGAGTGGGTTGGCGCAGGCTATGAGAGGCGTTGCTGGCCAGGCGTCTGGTCGGGTGGGTGCGGGTGCTGCTGATCCCTCGTCCGCTCGACCTGGACAAACGGTCGTTGATCTTGGTGAAGAGGATGGATCTGCACAAGGTGCCGAGGAAAGAGGAGGAGGAGGAGGGGGCGCGAAACATGCGTATGCGCATCCTGCGCGTGAGGCGGATTTGATATCGTGGGCGAGGTGGGATTTGTTGGGTGATAAGTAAGTTTTCCTTTCGTCTCCAAGTTCTTCAAACAATTTACTCAACCCCCACATCTCCCTACAGACGTCTCCTCATCCTGTCGTACATCCCATCCGGCCTCCAGATCTGGGACTGTACGGACCTAGGCACCGTCACTGAAGTTCTTAATCTCAACTTTTCGGGCGCTGAGTGGAAGGAGTTGGAGTTTGATGTTGGGAGGGTAATTTATGCTGCTTTGCTTTCGTCGGATAAGTCCAGTTCTTTCAAGGAGGACAGACCATTCCTTGGGATTATGTACGTCATTTCGTCTTCGTACCTTTCATGGGCTGATGTGAGTAGCTTGGAATCAGTACAGGACCCAGAGTCGACGACTTTTGTCGTTTATTCGCTTAGTAGACATCGGGTGATTGTTAGGGTGCCCGTACCCGGCCCTGGTGCGCGTGCAGAGTCATTCTTGTCTAATGAAGATTTTATTGTGGTTGTATGTTCTCTTTCGTTTCTCAATTGTGGCTCCTTGCTGACCCAGAACAATCTTTCTAGAGCACCACCACACCGTTACCCGTCTTACATATCCTTTCAAGCACTACCTTCGAACTTTTGTCAACCATCCCTTACAGCGCTTTGGCACCCTATACAACCCCGTCATCGCATTCATTTCCAACATCGCATTCAACTCTTACACCAACGCAACAACAACACTATATATTCAACAACCCTATATTATTAGGAACCAGACAAGGAATTTCAATGACACCTATAGACAAACCCAATACCCACCACCATCACCATCACCCCCGTCCACACGCAATATTTGCGTTATCAAAGCGCCTCTTGGCCTACGCCTGTCCTCCACCTTCATCCTCCTCATCATCAACCACAACCACGAAAGACCACCGTCGACTCTCTTCTACGTCCACCCAAACCTCCGCATCGGCAGGGAGCAGCAGCGCCGCTTCGTCATGGAAGAGCATGACCCAGGCGCAGGGGGAGCTCGCGCTTAAAGTTGGAGGGAGCATGTTGACCGGGATGAAGTTCCTTGGCGGGATGGCATATGATGCTGCTTTGAAACGCGGCGGTGGAACGGGAGAACCACCACCACCACCGATTAATAGGTTGTTCTCGAGGAGCGCGCCGACGAAGAGGGAGGGGGAAGAAGAGGAGGAGGAGGAGGAGAAGAGGCGGAGAAGGTATTCGGGTGAACCCTCCGTTGCTGCTGCTGCCAATCAGGTGTTTGAGAGGGAGAGGAAGGCGGGAGGGTATCATGTTCGAGTGGTTGATCTGGCTTCGCTTGCGACGACGGGGATGGGGAATCATCCGCGGGTTGTGTTTGAATTTCAGAGTTCGCGAAGTCAGCCGATCGCGGATTTGAGGTTCTCGAAGGATGGGTGTTCGTTGGCTGTTATTCCGAGGGACGGGCATCTTATCAAGGTGTTTCAGCTCCGCCCGGCTCCTGCGGTTCTTTTTGGTGGTGGTCGTGATAACGTGGCTTCGCAACCGGGTTCTTCAGATTTGGAGCAGAGTAGGTCTGTGTGGCATTTGTATGATTTACGTCGGGGAAGGACGTCGGCGGTTGTTGAAGGTGTGGACTGGGCTCAGGATGGGCGGTGGTTGGCGATTGGGACGCGGAATAGGACGGTGCATGTCTTTCCTGTGAACCCGTATGGCGGCAAAGTGGATGTGAAGAGTCATTTGGAAGGGAGGGTACGAAATGTACTCGCTGGAGCTACTGTGAGTTTTTCTTCCTCCTGTGGTAGAAAGATTGGCTGAGAACAGTTCGTTCCTTTTAGATACCAGCCAAGACGGAAGTAACCCCCTTGGTCCGCCTGCGTGGTGTCAGGTCACAGCAAGTATCACCATCGTCAGCTTTGGAGCACCATCCGTCATTAATTGCCCCTCTTGCCTTTATCTTCCTCAACCCTTCCGATGTCACCATTCCTCCAAATTTACTCCCCTCGCTGCCCACAGTCGTTGACCCGACATCTTCTCCTCCCCTTTCCCCTCGTCGCGCCGAAGATCGCTCACGAAACTACCAAGATGTTCTCCTATTCGATTCTGCGGATGGTATGCTCTCCCTTAGGAGATTAACGGTCGAGCAGCATCCAAAGGAACCAAGTTTGCCTTCTACCGTCGTCCAAGCGTCCGTTTCCGCTGCTACGAGTATTTCGTTCCCTGGGATGGGTGGTGCGGGGAGGTTGAGTACATCGCCTTCGAGCGCAGGCGCTTCTGCTTCGACTAGGCCTTCTGCGTTGACGAAGATGATGGATACGCCTGAGCTGGAGCTGTCAGCCAAGGGGGGGGTCGTCGCTACGTGGAACTTGCAACGTCGTAGGGATTGGGGTGAGATTAAGAGGCGTTTGGTCGATACCCAGCGGATGCGTGATTGGGGAGGTTTGACGGAGAATCTTGAGTAAGTTCATTTCTGTTCCCATGACTTGGACTGAGCTGATTAGTCCCACGTGCAGCTGGCTATCTCAGGCTGAGATAACGACCTTTTCAAAGTCCCAGCACGTTCTCCCGCGGTCCCTTTACCTCTGCCACCAATTCTCCTTCCATACCTTGGGAGAAGACTACCATGCCCTCATCCGACGATACCAGTTTGACATCAGTGGTCACAAGATCGAGGTCCGCAAGGAAGTTGAAGTCAACGCTTTCTCTTCTACCACTACGGAAGACGGTGCCGGAGAATCGTTCGTAGAAGGCAGTTTCTCCTCTTCACCCCGCGACATTCGCCGATTTTCAACGTCCTTCGACGAACCTCTTGCCTCTGCTCTCGGGGCCGGCTTCAACCACTCTCCTCAATCCAACCAGGCCATCATACCCATGTTCCCAAACGGCACCCCAGGCTCAAAGCCCAAGTCGTTTAGGAGCTCGATTCCCATTCGGACGATGGCGGGGCTCGGAGATGGGATGAGTGAAGGTTTTGGAAGGATCAGGAGGGAGATCCAGCATAAAGTCAGATCTCCGTTGCTGGCGCCCAGAAGCGATAGCAGCGTATCGGCCAGCGTTCCTTTGGAGTTTGACGAAGAGGATGAGGACTTTTTGGGAGGTGGGGTTGGCGCTGTGTTGGATGCGCCAGTGCCCGTTTCAAAGCAACGTGAAGGTTCAAGTGTATCGCGGGGGACGTCCAGAGACGATGGAGTGAGCGTGGACTCGTCCCTCTCTACTTCTAGTGCGAGTGTCAATATCGACGATGACGTCGTTGGAACCGTTGATGAGGACATCTGGCAGGGGTGGGATTACCAAGACAAGATGGCGATCGAAGAGGCGGAACGTTTTGATGATATCTCTGCGGTAGGGTTTTTGAATGCGGAACAGGAAGTGTCGAAGCCCATTGCCACTACGGATGGTGAGGGTCGGAAGCGGACAGGCAGGGAAAGGCGGAAGCATTGATCTTTAAATATAATTGTGTAGATTTTTGAAGGATGTTATTTTGTAATCAACGTTCACCCATACATGCTAGGGACGACCTTAAATACGAATGGAGGCCAGCTTCCAGACTTCCTGTGTCAGCTGGGAGTCCATAGCCAAATGTTCTTCCTACTCCAGCCTTGCTCATGTTCTGATCTGTTGCGTGGAGTTTTGTAAGTCCGTAACGCCTGAAATATTTACACACTTTCTCCACAAAACCAATGGAACTCAGTAGAGTTGTCACTCACATGTTTGTTTCTCTGTTGTCTGCCCAGAACAAGTGTAGAGCCAAATGCAGGGACCAATCGAAAAAACAAAGACAGTTGTGAGGTTTGTTAGCCGTGCGCTTTTTAATTCTATTCTCGATGAACAGTAAAAATAGTAACCCCCTTGAATCCGTCTTCAATCAAGTAGAATACAGTTTCAATTGAGGAACTTCAATGTTCACAAAGCGAGAAAGTCCCCTCTTCAAACTCTTGATTCTTTTCCGAAACAGAAGCCTTCCTCTCCTCCATAAGCTCGAGCCGAAATTCTTTTGCCTCCTCCATCCCAATCGGGAAGTCCTCCGCAGCTCCAAACACCAAATCTCCCAGTTCCCTCGGTAGCATTGTATCAAAACCACCCCCAATCTCCTCCCTCCACCAGTCCTTTCTTTGACACGGAACATTCGCAGAACTAATGAATCTTGATGTTCGGGTCGACCAAATATAGTGCCAGAATTTTCCTGTGGCCTGGCTTTGTCTGATCCGCAAGCTTGAACGGCTGTACCTGATGTTGCAGAATATTGGGAAACGTCAACAGTCGACCCTCACGCGTGTCGACGCCCCCGACGTATTGAACAGTTGGTCCACCTTGTGTGCACCCGAATACAGCAGGAAGCCAGTCATAGTGCCACTGCCTATACTGAATGGTGCCGCGCGTAAAGTCGCCTGTCTGTTGTCGGAATGCAAGGGATGAGGGGGTGATATTGGAGGAGGAGTAATAGTAAAGAGCAGTTGCGCAAATGTGTTCGTTCTAAAAACAACGCTTAATATCGCGAAAGCACATGGCCTGAGAGTTACACACAAGTTGACCTTCAACATGCCAACTCCCTCCCTGATACTCAGGCTTTTCTGGCGTGAGTTCGATATTCGCCAGTTTGACAATAATCTGCAACCCAGTCGCTGCAAACTCCTTTCTCAAATCAAAGAGCGGAGGCTCCTCAAGCGGCCGAAACACCCCCGGCTCGGGCAACACGACTTTCCTCGTATCTTGGATCCATTGATCCCGCCGATTCCAATACGACTCTGACCACCCGTCATCTTCGCCTTCGAGTCGCTGGGGGCCCTCTGTTTTGGGGCCATATTCCGGATCTGGATCGTACTGCACATCGTAGTACTAGGGGATACGGAAGAGCACGTCTCGTTCATCAGGCGTAACGTCTTGAACCAGTTTACCGTTCTTCAACGTATATTTAATGTTGGCATATTTGAGTTGATGCTTATGGTACCAAAGGTGAATCAAAGGTGCGAGCGTGCTGTTCCACAGGGGGATTGAAGCAGTGATGATTTTTTCGATGATGCCATAGAGATGTTTATGTGTTTTAGGGTGTAGGTTATTGATGTAGCTCGTGATTCTGCAAAAATATCGTTAGGAGATGGATAATTCTTTGAAGCGTCCTACCTGGCTTGCCCATCTTCTCCCGAAATGTCCACTTCGCAAGGTAACCATTGGAAATCGGAGCTGTACCCATCCACAGCCTCCTGCCATTCCTCCAACACCTCGCCACACAATTTCTTGGCGTCACGGACCCTTGCCCCTTGATAAGAGCCCTCGTCCGCCCATAAACAACGGGAAACAAGCTTGGATGAACCAAATCCAGAACTTTTTCATCTGATCCTGGATGCCAGTCTTTTTCCCATGCAGGAATTTCTTCAAGAGGCTGCACGGCAGCTTGTAACTGGGCCTTGAGAGAGTTCGGAACGGCGGTGTCCGACTTGACCACGTCGCCATTATAAACCTTGATCGCGCCACCTGGCATCTCGCTAAAGCGCGTCGCTTTATACTTCAGCTCCTCCATGCACCACTCCGCCATACGCTCAGTAATATCCTTCCCTGGCGCATTTAGTGCCTCAGCCTTCCATCTCGCTCGTATTTCATCATCGAAGATCTACCGTCTTATTCAATAACTGACAAAATACTTCGAAACTGGAGCATTACTAACCTTGACATTCCAATCCGTTTTATCGGTAATGGCGTTCATGATGTGCAACATTGTGAATTCACGAAGCGTGGTAAGGGTAGCTGATGGGTCAATGGTTTGTCGTCGTCGGAGAGGCGACGGTAAGTATGTCTGTAATCATCGAGCAAGAGGTTTGGAAGAAGTCTGCGACGTTCTGGCTCGTAGTCGAGAGGTTGATCGATTCCAGGAATGTCATTGTTTGAAGGCATTGGTAAATCGTAAGGAGGAGTCCGAACTTGAGAGAGACAAATTTAGTTCTCGGATCATCACGTGATTAGACCCGATACCAATGTGCGCTCCGATTTGCGCGTTCGCGTCATTATTCTCACAGATGAAACTGTGTTTATCTCCCCGAGTCCCTTTCGGCGTTGTTCAAATGCTCTGGCTCTGATGAGTATACTCATCTCTGCTGCACTGTGCGCACGCCCCACTCACACACTGCTCGCACCGTGGTCTACACTCCACTTGAATACAATTAACGTCGCTATACATAGCAGTGGGTCTTCATCCCAACTGCATCCACTTTCTCTATCACTTGTCCAGATACCCCAATTTTTTCAGATCAAAGATAGATCAAACGCCCAGTATTAGACGACAAAATTCCTCCAAGCGGCCGGATTGCAAGAGCTTCAGGCTTGAACAAGCATAGGTATGAATTGGGCATGAATAATGGTACACATCTGTCCCCAAACGTAAAAAACTGCATCTCTGTGATTTGAGAAGTTGAATCGCTGGCCCTTGGCTCAGCTTTGATAATTTGGGCTACACCCGTTCGAGTTACAATCCAATAAATTACCTATCAAAATATCAAACCCCAATCAATTCTCCCACCCGTTCCTGAGGCTATTTCGTTCTGAGATCAATTTTTGACCTCTTGAAGTTGGCTCACAGACACACGTCATCTGTGGTAAATAAAACTAATAGTCGAAACCAAAATGCGGCGAATATGCCGATGAACACCCCTCCAGATCCAGACCATCCAGAGGATAAAAATAATCCCCTCGTGCCGGCCACTCTGCGTGATTGATGTTTACAACAGTAGATAGCTTGGTGTTGTTTGATTCGGGGAGAATGATGGCGCCAGTCGTGTAGCGCTGGGAAACTTTCATCCCAGTCCCAGTAAGTGAGTCAAGGAATTCATCAAATTTCTTTGGCTCGCGGCGACCGAAACTGACGTATACTTGTTCGAGCACCCCAACCTTTTCCGATTTACTCCGCTCTTGAACCAAAGACAACAATTGCGCTTCGGAAAAACTCACGCAATCGCTCCCCATGCATTGAAAGGCTTCAAGCATAGGGCAAAGACAATCGGCCTTTTCGCCGGAAGGAGTGAGGCAATCAATAACTTCGTCATCGACGACAGATGGAGGACCGGAGTAGTTGGTGATACGGAGGTGGATGAGGAGTGGCACCGATTCGAGGAAACAAATAAGTTCATCCCGAGTCAATAAAGGGATATCTATGAACAATTGCTTCACAGAGTCACCATTACGCGAAAGAAAGTCTAACCATGAGGGCCGACTCGCGTGACCGCCGGAGAACGTTCCCTGAAATTTAATCTCAAGATGACGGAGTCTCGGAAGGTCAAGATGCTTCAAATGACACTCGCCCCGCCCCCCGCTGAGCTTGAGAAAAAGGTTCTCGAGGAGGGGAAGAGTAAATGTGTATTAGGATTGTACTTCATGATCGGGTTGTTGGACGATGCCATATGTTGTGCTTCCCAGACTCAAGCCACAGCTGACAAGCAGTGGGCATCTCCTCAACACTTTGATAACATCGCCATAGCTGAGACTCGTCGAGTTCCCTCTGAATTGGTGTGAGCCGTCGAGATCCAGATTGAGGTGGGTTAGCTGCGACCAACGCACTGGCAATGAGAGGAGGTTCTCTTTCAGATGTGATAAGGAAAGCTTCCGCAACTTTCTAGCTGACAAAAGACCCGAGAATTCCGCCCAGCGCCCACCGGCATTTGAGGCGGGCGAATCCCATGCAATTGTTAGAGTCCCACCGGCGATGACGAGAGATTCCAGCAGCGGCACATCATCCTCTGCCAGCTGTTGTAGACGGGTAAATGAGTCGTCCGTCGCCCTAAAAATGACTTTTTTCCATCGGCGGCTGGAAGCGAGTATCTGCGCTATTGCAACTTCAGAAGTATACATCTTCGAGGTTTCCGATCCACGATCATACACGTGCGTTGGATTGCAGACGGAGATGGAAATGGGGCACTCTCCTGAACGGCTGATCCATTCCCCTGCCGCCTCGCAGCGCCTCTCCACCTTGGCAATAAATGTGGGATCTGGTTGATCAGGGACTTCCCCAGTTTCAGTGATCTGCATGACAGGTGTCGGTATGTGAAGGCTCGCCCAAAGCCGTGGGGTTGACAGTGCAATGGACCTCCACGCACTACATATGCGACCCAGCAAAGTTGGAACTTCCTGAGAGCTCATGACAGCATTGCGACCTTCAGGGACGCAATGAACGAAGATCTCCCCGAGGACGTCGAGCGGAAGTTGTCGAATAGGAAAGATCAGTGCTCGATCTCATCGCTCAGAGCACGACGCTCGTGATGTAGCTCGTCGAGGATTGATTGCACCCTGTCGATCTCAGCGTCAAGGCTAGATAAACGCTTGAGCGGTTCGCTCAAAAGCTGTTTGATTTGAAGAGTTTCTGATTCCGTAGGAGTATAGTTGGTGTGGAGATTGGATGCATACGGTGAATCTATCTGGGTGGTTGCTGATGGCTGTTTTGGACTGACAGTTGTAGGAGGATTCTGACTCATTGCAACCGAGTTTGAGTGAACGGAGCAATAGTATGGTGCTTGGTTATTTGGATTCTTGAAGTGCTTCTCGTGGTCTTCCAACCTGGGAAGTGATTGTCCAAGACCAACGATGACAGTGATGGTGGTGCGGAAGGAAATAAAAAAAAAAGGTTAGCAAAAAGTGTGGCGTAACTACTACTTACATATCATTAGAAAGATACCGTGATTTACGGAAGGCGTTTGAACATCTCCCAAGGCCTGAGATACACGGCGAAGTTGATGCTCATTGCTAATATTACTAAAGGGGCCACGTACCGGTGACTGGATCTCATCCTTTTGTTGCGTTGAAACCTTGAGTACTTACCTTGCAAGTTGCAATTGAGCAAATGATTGAGTGGCAGGATACCGGCAGCTTCCGTGCCGTGCCGATCATTTCTTCATTGGGCAAGTTCCCGCCCGTCACGGAAGAACTGTTCCCAGTGCACTCAATCGTTTTGCTCGACTTGGAATGGTAAAGAAGGCGACGTCCGCGGCTGCAAAAGCACAGAAGAAAGCCAAGATAGCTCAAAAAGTAGAGAAGAAAGAGAACAAAAAGGCTGTCAAATCTAAATCATCATCTACCACATCCACCTCAAAGTCAACGTCGAAGTCATCAAAGGCGAAATCTAGAGCGGACTCAGACACGGACGACGATGATCTGGAGGGAATACTTGATAAGGTATGATACTTTACGAGATGCACGGTGACTGGTTTGACGGTCGTCGTGATCAGTAGATGCGGAGAGAGTGGGAAGAAGCACACACTGTGACTGAAGAGCTAGTCGAAGGTCCACCAAGCAGACGCGCAAACGCTACACTCACGACGTGTCCTGTAGGGAACCATCTATGGTGCATCGGTGGCGAATTCTTCAGTGAGGATGGGCGAGCTGTGAGCTTTTCCCTCACTTCAATTCAAATGTAATCCATCTGATAACACCACAGCACTTTTACAACGACGTCTTTCGGTACACCCCGGAGAAAGACGAATGGCGCAAATTCGTATCTCCAACGTGTCCAGGCCCACGATCCGCACATGCAGTCGTTGCCTCTCCCGCGGGGGGCGGGAAGTTGTTCCTCTTTGGAGGAGAGTACAGCTCTCTGCACCAGAACACGTTCCATCACTACCGCGACTTTTGGGTGTTCGACATTCAGACACATTCTTGGGACCGGATTGATACAAAGGTCCGCCCAAGCGCGAGATCGGGTCATCGGATGGCACTTTGGAAGGGTTTTGTCGTTTTGTTTGGAGGGTTTTATGACCCTGGGGTTACCAGTGCGCTTTCATGCTTTTCTTACGTGTATATTTCCTGAAAGCCAACCCAGCTAGGTACCTTAACGACCTATGGGTCTTCGATATGCAGGAGTACAAATGGTCTCAAGTTGAGTTCAAGGAAACAGAGCTGAAACCATCGTTCGTCTCTCCGACACCCATTACATTCACGTGTGACTCTCTTCTTAGTGCGCGAAGTGGATTCTCCTTCCTTCCCTGCACCGACGGCATCATCCTCCATGGTGACTGCACTTCCTGTCTTTGATTTACTCTTGACTGAATGTCCATTTCGCAGGAGGTTACTGTAAAGAATACTACAAAGGCAAACGCCCCGTTGGCCGGATGCTTGAAGATACATGGCTTCTAAAGTAAACCATTCCTCAACCATCTGCGCTTTGACTTACGCTGCGTTTGTAGGATCACTACACCAGAGCCACCCACAAGCTCTTCTACAACCGCTCCCACCAAATCCAAACCATCTTCGAGTTCTCAGCACAATCACGGTTTATCATTTAAATGGGAACGACGAAAACGCGCTTCGGACGCGTATGCCCCATCCATCCGCTCAGGGTGCACGATGGCGCTTTGGCCCACACGAGGGATGGGCATTCTGTTTGGAGGGGTGACGGATGAAGATAAGGACGAGGAGACTTTGGACAGTGTGTTTTGGAACGATCTGTACGTTTCATTCAGACGATTCTTCTCCATCTCGGCCCTCAATTCACTTTGTTCATTCCCTTCGCGTTGTTAGATATGGTTACCAACTTTCTGGTAAAGGACGGTGGACGAGTTTGGCGCTCAAAGCACCAAAATCTAAAGGAAGTGCGAAAGCGAAGAAAAAGAAGCAGAAGGAGAAGAATTGGAGCGATAATGAAGGAAGCGGTGACGATGCTGGGTTGGTGGCGGAAGACAGTGAAGTGGTGCGCGTGCTCTTGACTTCAATTCTCTGGTATCAATAGTTGGATTTCTAGGCCGACAAGACCCCAATCACGCCACTTCAATCTGCACCCTCCAAGTCAAACAACCATGAGACCAGTGCTAATGAAGACCCCAATCTCACGCTTCCAATACCACGGTATAACACCATGCTTACCGTTCTGAGAAACACACTTTACATGTACGTCTTCTCCGGATCGTAATCAACTTGCTTCAGTTGACCACCTACCCCATGGTAGATATGGTGGGATATATGAACGTGGTTCTCGGGAATATACACTGGACGACTTTTATTCCATTCAACTGGACAAGCTGGACAAGTGCACTTGTTTGAAGGAGAGTGCGGTGATTGTCCCGGACGTGGGAGAGGAGAGTAGTAGCAGTGATGACGACGACGACGAAGACAACGAAAGTGGGGGTGACGATGATAGTGATGATGAGGGTGGGGAGGGCACACTGGTCGGCGATGAGATTGAGGAAGGCGGTATAAAGAAGGCGATTGCTGTTCCTGTCTTGGAAGTGGCGAACGAAGAAGGGGCGGAAGGGGGTCACGAAGAAGGGTTCGAGGAGATTCAGGATGAAGAGGTGCTTACCTTCTTACCAGCCTCGAGCTCGTTCTGGTCCTACTTACCCCGTTGTAGGATGATCTGCGAAAGCAAGCTTCTGCCTTTATGGGCGTCTCAAAAGACACCACCCGATCAGCCGAGGATGTCATCAGCACACCACTGCCTGGAGAAACCCTGGCGATGTTCTACGCTCGATCTCGTCCGTGTCCCTCTTTGAAAGCCGGTTTATTTTACTGAACGAAGGTATCAATGGATGATATAGGTGAACATTGGACGAGCAAAGTTTTCGGAACCAGTGATAATCGGGGAAAGGAATTGCGCCGAGATGGTTTTGCGCTGGCAGAGGAGCGATATGGTACGTTCCATCGGCTCTGGCACTCATTTTCCGCTCGTTGTGAATGAAATTCTTGATGATACCATTTTAGCGGAGTACAAACCAATCCTCGAAAAAGTCGAGAAGATTCTCGCAGAAGCTGGGTTGGACGAAGATGAGATGAGGCGCAGCGCCGTCACTGGAACTGGGGGTAATTTCGCTGAGCAAAGTCGAAACCGAAGGTGATACAGTATGTATTGTCCAGAAAATAAATAAATATTCGACAGTAAATATTTGTGGGCACGTGGCGTTTGCACAATTCATCGAAAATCAAAGCTCGTTCTCTCCCACCCACTCGCACTCCAATGAGCTTAACGAAGGGTATAACGGTGGACATCGCCACGCCCGACTTCGGCCTTCGAGATGGACCCAACACGATCGGGATGAAGGCAACGCCGTGTACACGTTGCCATCTCCCACGAATTCCTCTCAACCAGGACTTTAAACAATGTCCAGACTGCAGAAATAAAGCGCGTCTCGCATGCGAAACATATAGAAAGAGAAAGCTGTCGGATAAGCGGGGCCGAGTCACTTTGAATCAGGGCAATTCAACCCCCCAGAATCGGACAGACACGCAGCCGAGCACGAAACTCTTGAAACGACCTCTGGAGGGCAAGGACAGCGAGAAGGCGGCGAAGAGGAGTCGGCATTCGACTGCTGAAGGGGGGGTCAATGCGAAAGATTGGGTACAGGTGAATATGCTTGTTCATTCATAGGTACTCAACAGAGCTTCTCTCAGAATGTTCCCTCAACCTCATCGAGTACGAGGACCGTCTCAACAACTCCCGCCGGTTCTTCTAACCATCGCCAATACCAGGCAGGCTCTCCTGAAGGCGGAGTAAACTCAAAATATCGGGTGCAGGTCAGTCTATTCTCGGTTATTCGCTGGAATTCGCTGGATTTTGACAAAGCACTTTGTCAGGATTCATCCTCATCAACTACGCGGACCATCTCAAGAACCTTAGCGGGCCCATCCAACCACCCCCAATACCAAGCGAGCGTTACTAAAGGCAGAGTTAACACGAATGACCGGGCGAAGGTGAGTTTATTATCGCTCGTTCACTGGGTGCTGACAAAACTTTCAATTAGGATGTTTCCTCATCCTCATCGACTACGAAGGCAATTTCAAGGACCCTCGCCGGTCCACCTACCCATCCCCAAAACCAGGCGAGCATTACCACGCCAATCTCCTGGTTCTCTCGCTGACGCACTGCTCTAGATCCCCCAGGGCCCTCCCCTCACTATGCCTCCCCGTAATCCATATTTGCATGGTGAACATGTAGTCAGTCGTTTTGCTCGTAATCCCGCGGGTGGATTCATCTAAGCTATTACCTCTTAGCGTTTCCCCTCCACAACACAGT
>NW_001889919.1:65244-95965 GCF_000143565.1 Laccaria bicolor S238N-H82
GTTCTATTTTTACTCTACCACTGATCATACTTACCTACCCAATCAACACAGAAAAGCTTCCACGACAAGTACCGGTCGGAAAAGGGGAAAGGTCAGCCTGAAATACGCGTGTGCCTGCCTTCCTCCGCCAGATTGTAGTGGGGCGGTTATCGTTCGCGTTGAGGGCGATGATTCGCATCCTATAGAGGCTATTAAGGGCCAGAAGATTTGGGTGGAGATCAACCATTGGTAGTGTGTGGTATCGTTCAAACGGTCTTCACTTTGAATTGGATAATGATGATAGACGCGCAAACCGATGCCTTTTCTGATAGAATGCGCCCTTCCCTTGCTTACTCGCACTGCAGATCAACACACCATTTTATTATGACAGGTTAAGAATGATCTAAAAAATCACAACTGTGCACTAACTATCCTGCGCCGCTCTTTCCGAAATCAATGCTCACAAAGAGAAAACCTCGAAATCATTAGCCTTGTCTAAAACAAAGGCTTTTCTTTCTTCCATAAGCTTGAGTCTGATCTCCTTCGCCTCCTCCACCCCAATTGGGAACTCCTCCACCCCCTGAAATATCAGATCTCTCAGCTCCCTCGGAAGCAACTTGTCAAACACACCCCCGTGCGCGATCTCCTCCCTCCACCAATCCTTGCGTTGACATGGTACATTCGCTGAGCTGATAATCTTGATATTTGGATCGACCAAGAAAAGCGCAAGGATTTTCCTGTGCCCTGGCTTCGTCCGATCCACGAGCTCGAATGGTTGCACCTGATGTTGCAAAACATTGGGAAACGTCAACAGTCGGCCTTCGCGCGTATCTACGCTCCCGACATTCTGGAACGTTGGCCCGTTCTGGGTGCACCCGAATACTGCGGGAAGCCAATCGTGCTGGTCTTGACGATACATGATTTTGCAGCTCGTGAAGTCGCCAGTGGGCATATAGAAATCTGCGTGCCACTTGCGGTCACTTGCGGACCACCCGTTCGCAGGTGACCGCAAGTGTCTCGCAGATAATCAAAAAGGATCGCAGGTATCGCAGGTGTCACGCAGATAGATAGTCTACTACAACATAGTACTTAGTAAATTTAAACTAAAGAAATGTAATCTTCACTTGAGAACTTAAAATGTGGCCACTGCTATGCGATACGAGTCTGGAATACAGTGTTCAATTTTCTACACAAGAGTTTTAGTTCTTATTTACTCATGCCTACTCGCAAGTTGACCGCAGGTGGCTCGCAAACATCCATTTTGTGCGCAGATTCTCGCAAGTGTGTCTCGCATTGGTCTCGCAGGTGTATCGCAAGTGATGCGCAAGTTGCACGCAAGTGTACGCAAGTCTCGCAATGGATACTAACTCTCGCAAGTGTATCTTAAATGTGTCGCAGGTGTGTCGCAGATGTATCTCAAGTGTACCGCAAGCTGAATGCAAGTGTATTGCAGGTGGAATGCTGATTGGATGCAGGACATCTTGGTCATTTCGTAGAGCAATATATGTCGCCAGTATAATTTATGAATCCCATGAATGAAATGGTTCCAAAATTAGTGAATGTGAGGGAAATGTCATTGAAATACATTGTAAATGTGAGGGAAATGACAGTGAAATACATTATGAATGTCCCAAGAATTTCCTTCAAATCCGCTGAAACCGGTCTAATTGAGGAAATTGGGGGAAACACCGGAATCCTGGTTTTCTGGGGAAGTATAATGAGAGATTTTCGTCGATTTCCAAAGTTGGTTTTCGCTAATGTCCCTCGTTTGGTGTGGAATCAAGTTGGGATGGGAAGAAGAGAGCGAGTCTGGTGAGACTCCATCACTCGCCAATGGCAGACATTGGCTATTGAGTCCCGAAGTCTCTGGAAAAAAATCGACCACAATCACGTCTGATAAAGAAGGAAAATAATGGTAAGAAGCTGGTGGCTAACTAGTCATAGCCTCAGACACTGCGTTACTTGTACATTTCAGCATAAAAATGGTCTTAGTACAGACCTATAGGTACGAACCAACAAGTCAGAAAGAATCAGAGAGATTCAGATACGTTACATAAACTAGAAGGATAATTATGGTGCTCATTGAAGAAATCTCAAGAAATATGAAATCTCACAAGGTGCGCTGATGCTCGCAGATACTCGGCTCACTAGGTCTAATGTGCACGCAACTGGATTGGTCTGCATGCAAGTGACCGCAGATACTTCTTTTCGGTTCGCAACTGGCACGCAACCTGTGTCCGCAGATGGCACACAGATTTTCCTGTGCCCGTCGCCAGTGTGTTGGCGAAATGCGAGGGATGATGGAGTGATGTTCGAGGATGAGTAATAGTAAAGCACTGTTGCACAGATACGTTCATTCTGATTTTTTTTAACACCCCGAGTATAAAACAAATAATTTAAACTCACCATTTGACCTTCAACGTGCCACATTCCTCCAGCATATTCAGGCTTTTCCGGTGTTAGCTCAATATTCGCCAATTTGACAATTACTTGCAACCCCCAGATCCCAAACTCCTCCCTCAAATCAAAGGGCGGGGGCTCCTGAAGAGGCCGAAAAACATTTGGCTCAGGAAGCACGACCTTCCTTGTAGCCTCGATCCACCGCTCCCTCCTATTCCAATACGACTGTGAATACCGTTCCTCTTCTCCTTCCAGTCGTTGCGGGCCCTCCATTTCAGGGGCGTTTTCTGGGGATCATACTTCACCTTGTAGTAAGGGGTCCGGAAGATCACATCACGTCCATCTGGGTAACCCGGGTGAAGGTCTTGGGGTTGGTGTTTGTGATACCAGAGGTGGGCTAGAGGCGCCAGGGTGGCGTTCCAGAGAGGGATGGAAGCAGTAATAATTTTTTCGATGATTCCATAGAGCTCTTTATTTTTTTCGGGGGGGAGATTATTAATGTCAAGGGGGTTCAGGGATCTAAATGCTGGACTGGGGGTTGGGTAGGTAGGTCGGCCATAGGCCGAAAAAAAGATTTTTGGAACCCTCTACAAGATAGTCCTAAATTGGTTTTACAAGGTGATTTACAGTATTCCTGCATCTAGAATATCATTGTATAGTACATTATCTTGACTGGTTATTATATTTCATTATATCCAGCCCAATTTCTGGCTTCAAAATTGTTTTTCACAGTCTAATCTTCATCAAATTTTTGTCTAATGTTTTAATCAATCACAATTTACTGACAAAACAGTTAGAGACCAGTTCTTGACACCAATGGGTATGCTGTGTGACCTGATTTCAAAACTTGAATCATCTTGATGCTTTCGACACATCAGACACTCTAAACGGATGCCTGTGTGGTGTGGTATTGCACTCAGGATGCAATGGCTTGGTAAAATGGTTGGATGTGAGACTCAACAGGTGAGTATCAGTCTTGTACAAGTTAATCACTACACTCACTTATTTTTTAGTACCACCTACAATGTGTTGCATTGGAGATAGCCCCACGAAATTGGGTATGCAAAGCCTTAGAGGATCAGAGCGATCATGATGATGATGTCATATTTCCATATATAGGCATGTGCCTGATTACGTAGGTAGGTAGGTCAAGCACACAGGGCCTTACAAAAAAATTCGACCCCAGCTACTTTTTTTAAATTCTTGAACCCCCTTGGGCGCGATCGATTACAATTCAATTGCAATTCCAAGGGTACATCAGAAAACTCACAAGCTTCGCATTCGCGTCTTTGATATATCATTAGTTCATCCTGAAGATCTGTAACTTATAATGCTTCAAAGTTTCAGAGATGAAGCTGAGTGGTGCCTTCAAATTCATTATCTTATCTTATCTTGCAGAGACAGGCTTGCGAAAACGAGAGTTCTGACATGGAGACTATGTAGCACTGATAGCAGTTCAACCCGAAGGCTCCGGGTCTTCACATGTTTTTTCTCTTCTTTCGGTCCGTTTCATCATTGTACTCTCGAAATTACAAAGTAAATTGTCACCATCATTGAAGATTAGAACAAAACATCCCCTGAATTTTCAATCCGCAGTATAATTTGTTGCAGCAAAAAAACCACCCTAAAGTTAATGCTCACAAAGCGAAAACGTCTCCTCCTCAAAAACTTTCGTTTCCCTCAGAACAAATGCCTTCCTCTTCTTCATAAGCTTCAATCTCATCTTCTTCGCCTTCTCCATCCCAATTGGAAAGCCCTCCACTTCTTCAAAAACCAAATCTCCCAATTCCCTTGGAAGCCACACATCAATTCCACCCTGACACCCAATTTCCTCCCTCCACCAATCCTTTCTCTGACACGGCACATTTGCAGAGCTGATAATCTTGATATTCGGATTGACCAAGAAGAGCGCGAGAATTTTCCTGTGACCTGGCTTTGTTCGATCTTCAAGCTCGAATGGTTGAACTTGATGCTGCAAAATGTTGGGGAAGGTCAACAGTTGGCCTTCGCGCATATCTACACCCCCAACGTTTTGGAATGTTGGCCCATATTGTTCTAACCCGAAAACGTTAGGGAACCATTCGTGCTGTTCTTGTCTGTACACGATCTGGCCGCGCATGAAGCATCAGGAAAAAATGGACTTGCAATATTGGGGTATGTAGACGTGATAGCGTTGGTAGCACCATCAAGAGCCCCCTGAAATATAGCTCGTGGTAGCGGTGCTGACAAATACATATCACTACATCAGTAAGATGGAAAAATAGATTCTGGGTTTTCAGTGGTTTCCTCTGGTTTCTAGGTTTCTGGAAACTAGGAAACCAGAAACCAGGAATCCTGAGAATCCTAAAAACTATCTACAGTGTAGAACTATTTTTCCATTAATAATAGCTTGTTTACAAGTACGTAGATTCCAGGTGGTAGTAGTTCCTAGTGTTCCCCAAAGAAGGGCAACTGATCCCAACCAACACCAAAGAATACAAGGTCCACAACCGGATTGATGAGGAGGTCGTGATCCGCCGCTGTCGTTTGTCGAGTTGTGCGTTGTCGGTCTGATGACAATGAACGACAATGACATTGGTCGTTCGCCATTTGGTTGCCATGTTGCTGACAGCGACGTGGCACCTGGATTCAGAGTCAGACAGGAGAATGGGGAGGAGTACTTATGTAGGCTTACCTGGATTGGCACAGAGGAAGAGCCTAGACAATGACAACATCGTACATTGTCACCATCATTGTTGCCTCGCATCTGCCTCCAGCGGCCACTGTTTGTTCATTGGGCATCCGGCTGCTGGTTGTTGTGGCCAAGAACAGACACCATTGCCACCCTGTGAGCAGCGGTTTGCAGGGGGCTTAGAGTGTCGATGTGGTGGGTGGGCGAAATCGTAATCAGGCGATGCTTCGAGGGAAGGTGGGTGGATGTTGAACGTTGAACGTTGATGGTGGAAGTGGTTGTTGTCGAATTGTTTTCAACGTTGTTTGCTATTGTTGAAATTGTTTGTTGTCCAACTGGATTTGAACACAAACATGACCACATGGTCTGTGCGCAGCCTCAGGGTACATATATAAGCACCTGGTACCCATATCTTATTACACACGTATGTAGTATGATATATCATGTATATAGATTGTACTTCATATTATATATATACTGTGACAGGTTTCCTAGCTTTTTGCACCTGAAGTATCACCCCATGAGGTTTCCTGAAAAAGGGACATAGGTTTCTCAGTCTCCAAGTTTTCGGGTTTTCTGCGGTTTTCAGAGGTTGCCTGGGTTGAGAAACCTCTGGAAACTGAAATGCTCAATTACTGATGTACAAATATCGTGTAGTTTGATATACTGAAATTCCTGTAGTTGTACATAGTTCTATGTATGTGATCTCTCTTGGTAGCTTGAGAAAAGTAGAAGCAGAAACGGCTCACTCTTTGGACTGTATCAGGAAACAACCGCAGGTCCGTATGGCGTGTTGTGATGTGTCTACAATTATAGTCTTATTTTGAAGTGTATACTTTTCTAATGTCTGCATTGAGTGGGATTCGAACTCCAGGGCTTATGATTTTACCTTCCTTTCATTAGTTATCGATAGTTACCACTACACCAGCAGCTAATATATTGTCGATGAATCTCAGGCTACTACAAACCACAGAGTTCTTAGATTTCGTTTTAATACCATGTTCAATACCTAAGGCTACAACAAACCGATAACGCATGCACGAAGACTCGACTTGCAATCTAAGGCGTAAACATGTTCGGAGGACGCAGGAGTGTGGGGAATGGATGGATAGAGTCTAGACTACGCGGATGCGTGGTCTTCTAAAAAATGTGAGTACGCACATACGTCGCGTTGGGTATCGTGCATTCATCCTTCACAGCTTCAACTACCATGGCACACCTGGTCTCATCTCCCTCGACTGACTCCGAGTGTTCGCACTTCACCAAGCCAACAAACCCATACACAACAGCTGGGAAACCTACTCTGCATGTCGCAAGATCCTCGGTCGCATTTGATCGTCGTCACTCGCAAGGAGAAGACCGTGCTCTTGTTGGTGTTGCACAGATACAATCCAACGAGCGTTTCGGTGGGCGATGAAGAGTGGAATAATGGGCACCGTTAGTGCTCTCAGGAAGTGGGAGGATATGGTTCGAAAGACGATAAACGGAGCCAGGACACGCTAATCGGTCAAGGTACGTCAACCGTGAATCACCCACTTCATGTTATAATAGAACTCCAAGCAGCGCTTCGCACCACCCTCGTCCTCCACTTGACAAGTGTTCAAAAAGATTCACTGCTCGAAGCTACGATGGTGTAGTCCGCTGGCCGTGTGGCGGCCTTTTGCTGAAACGTGGAAGTACACACCATAAACACCAGAATCACAAATGTTCACTAACCTTCATCAAACAGCATAGTCGGTGCGCAATGCCTCTTGACGACGCTGTTGACGACAACGAGAAATGACAGCTGGCTGGCTGCGGGGCGTATAGAGGAGTTTCTGCACGGACGGATAACGAGTGTATGCGAAGGAGACAATCGACAACGAAGGGTGGCCTTTTGTTGAGTTACTATGATGGTCATTTACTCAGGTCTACCCATATTGACAACAAAGTGACGCTTGATGTGCGAGGCACTTTTACACTCAAACTCTTACATTGATATGGATAGATTTGCAGTCCTCAAATGTTACTAGTCACTAATTGAACTGTAGTAACCCAGAGTAAGTCATAGCATTGATAGCCAGCATAGATCTGGGCTGTAACTATCCATCCGACCAATAAGATATTGTGTCCTCAATTAGCTCTCGGCACTATCAAAATAACAGGGCATGCTATGATGACCAATGTGGTTACATGTTGTGCCCTGATAAGGTACAGGGCCTACATTATGTGCATATGGCTACAGATCAAACCAGCGATCTATCGGAGAAATCACCTTTTCCTGATGAGTCGCCGGTGTGTTGGCAAAACACAAGAGATGAGGGTGTGATGTTTGACGACGAGTAATAGTAAAGCGCTGTTGCGCAAATATGTTCATTCTACAAGACCGTTGAGAGCTCAGACATTGAGGATAGGGACCATGGAAGGTACAACGCACCAGTTGACCTTCAACGTGCCAAGTCCCTCCCCCATATTCGGGCTTTTCAGGAGTAAGCTCAATATTCGCCAATTTAACAATAATCTGCAACCCATTCGCTGCAAAATCCTTTCTCAAGTCAAAGGGGGGAGGCTCCTCAAGTGGCCGAAACACCCCCGGCTCAGGCAATACGACTTTCTTCGTATCCTCAATCCATTGATTCCGTCAATCCCTATATGACGCTGACCACTGGTCATCTTCGCCTTCAAGTCATTGAGGGCCCTCTGTTTCGGGGGCACGTTCCGGATCTGGATCGTACTCCACACAGTAGTACATCAGCAAGATAACAATTTACTTCTCTGCTTTTAGCAGCTTTTCTGCTTGCCACAAGCAAAGAAGTCAAAAATCTCAGAAGCTACGTTACCGAAAATGTAACAAACCGAGAAATGAGGAAAACTACACTCTACATTAACCCCTCCAACTGTGTCTTTCTCCTAGGACCCCTTTCTGGTGTATATATGAGCTACATATCGCATTTATGTACAACGACGACCTGTGGTTCAGCAGATCAGCTGTCAGTTTGAGCCAAGTTTGAGCCCATGGCGAGCTTGGCCTCAGCAGCCAGCATCTAGAATATAAACAAAGTTCTGCATGAAGCAGCATCCTCAGGCGGCGGCCAGCAGCAGGATACAATCTGAAGTCGGCACGCATGATGGAAGGACCCCGGTCAATAGCAGAAACGGTCTGATCCCGAAAATGGGGGTTTTGTCCGGACGCCATTTCGCAGTTTCTGTCCGGATTGTACCCGGCCTACCTCAAATTTTGTAAATTTGTCTGGGTTGGTGGATCTGGGGGTTTTTCGGCAAAAATTCATCTGGATTTGCAGATCTATCCATTCCAGGGCATAAAAATCGGCCCAGGTAGGTGCAAAGAGTCCAGAGACGCCCCCAGAGCTTCAACAGACAAGAATCAGTATTCTCGATCTATCTACAAAGTCCATGAGGTTCCTGGAATGGCTGACAGGCTATCCGGGCTTATTGAGCATAAGTTTAACAACTACAAAAACACGTGAAAAGTAAGGACAGTGCACAAAATGTTTAGTGCAAGGATCGAACACCCATTCTCAGGGAAGAGTGGCACACGCCATATCGTGCGCTTCACGACTCAGCTAAGAGACCTTCTGTCCGGATTGCTGCCTGAGGGTGTATGTGCCCTGAGCAATCCTGTCCGGGCTGGGGTTCTGGCTAGTTTCAACGTTTGGTCACTTTCTGTCCGGACTGGCTCCCGGCCGATTTGCAAAAATCCAAATTTTTTGTCCGGATCAGGACCAGACCGTTTCTGCTATTGACTGGGGTCCTATGATGGAAAGGAAGAGGAAGGAGGGCCAAGACGTGTTGACATGTCACCATCACTCGTTTCAGACTCCGACCAAGTTGAACAAGTGATCCGTCACACCCAGCTTTCCCAACTTCCACGTCAACGTCTGTGAACGTTGCTCCATGCTCCATCTTGATTCCATCCTGCCTTGAGGTATCTCCTCATGGGCTAACTTGGGGGCTGGGAACTTCCCATTGCATATGGTAAGCACGTTAATCTCATCACTCTCTATTCTTTTCCAACCCCTTTTCACATTTGTCACTAGTAGGCGCTGTGCTGTTGTGGCTGGCTGCCTCCCAGCTCCGGGTGTTTGTTAATACCCATTCTTTCTTCACACAGCTGTCACTGTCAATTTGGGACCATGTGAAGGATTGAGTGAAAAGTATTATCAAGAGGTACCATTAATATGTCTCTTCTTTTCACTTACATTACTAATTCTTCTGTTCTATAGCCAAAATCACACCAGGTAATTTGCGACATAGCCGGAAAAAAATGCGTAGTATATTGTGAATTGAATCGGCTTGTTATACTAATTTACATTATTTCCATTTGGTTTCTCTTTCGACGTCTTTGACTTTTTCTCAGCTTTTTTTCACTTTTTTAACTTTTTGGTAGAAGTGAGAAATTCAGCTTTTCGAGAAATTGGACTGGGCTTTTTGTCTTGTCGCTTTTCTATGTTTTCCCACTTGTAGCCACTTGCACAAGCCAAAAAAAGTAAAATGTTAAACTGCCGATGTAGGGGATACATAAGATCACAGCACGTTTGTCTGACAACTCCCCGTTGGGTTGATACATGTACCTGTCGAGGATATCCTCGGCACAGTTTTTGTGGTACCAGAGATGAGCCAGTGGCGCGAGAGTTTTGTTCCACAGGGGAATCGAAGCAGTGATGATCTTGTCAATGATGTGGTAAAGGTCTTTATGTTTCTTTGGATGGAGATTGTTGATGTAACTTGTAATTCTATAATCATCAGAGATCCGTTATGTATGAATAGAATAAAGGAGGTCTCACCTTGCCTGCCCATTACCTTCCGAAATGTCCACTTCGCAAGGCAACCATTGAAAATCTGCGCTGTACCTCTTATCTGGAGCCTTCTGCTTTTCTAACACGTTGCCTTCGCCACACCTCGCAATACAATTCTCCAATGTCGCGAACCCTTTACCCTTCCCAAGAGCCCTCGTCCGTCCATAAACAACGGGGAACAAGCTTGGGTGGACCAAATTCAGAACTTTCTCATCTGATCTGGGATGCCAGTCCTTCTCCCATTCTGGAACATCTTCAAGAGGACTGACAGCAGCTTGCAGTTCCTCCATGATCGTTTGAGATACAGCAGTATCCGATTTCATGACATCACCATTGTACACCTTTATCGCGCCACCTTCCGTCTTGTCGAAACGGCTGGCCTTGTATTTCAGCTCCTCCATGCACCACTCAGCCATGCTTTCCATAACATCTTTTCCAGGTGCAGCCAATGCCTTAGCCTTCCACTTCGCTCGGATCTCATCATCAAAGATCTGGCATTATCAGTATATTAAAACAAAACAACATGAAAATGCAAACCTTGATATTCCAGTTGGGCTTATCAGTGACTCCGTTCATAATATGCAACATCGTAAATTCGCGAAGGGTCGTGAGAGGCAATTCAATAGTCGGGGGAAGTTCCTCGTAAGGGGAATACTCGAGGTGGGCATGACCCTTATCGTTGTTCAGAAGGTTGGGAAAGAGACAAGTGGATTCGGATTCATAATTTAGAGGCTGGTCGAGTCCTGGGATATCACTGTTTGAAACCATTGGTAGGTGTAAGTAAAGGAAGGAATACTGCCCTTTGCATACAGCCGTTTGCATAATTCCGTGAACACCGAAAATTCTTTTTTTGGGCGTGACGTGACTTACCTGCCCAAAAAAGTCATTTTCCCGTGCTTTGATAACGGTGCCAATGGCGTGAAGAGTTACATTCATGACACCTTCGCTACCTGACGATCTGGAGCTACATACTTATGGTTGCTTTGTACATTGGAGAGGGGTTAAATAAAGACCTGGTGCACTGTTTTATCAGGCATGTATGAAAAGTCATGCACCAAGGCTGAGAACATGGTAAAGTATAACTAATCCTTTGACAAAAAGGACCAGTATACCTTCCATAATTGAGGAGGGATATTTTAAATACATTTCCGCCAGTCGAAACGCGAAAGAACGAGGTGCAGGACCGTCTGAACTTTTGAAAAGAGCAAGGTAAAGCTGTGCTTAATCAGGTGACTAGTCACGTCACACCCAGAAAAAGAATTTTCGGTGTTCACGGAATTATGCAAACGGCTGTATATGATTGAACACTCGAATTTTTTCTCACTATTTGTCCTGGCCAAATATGATGACAAATTTTGCCAAATTGGTAGGGAACAATGTTCTGAGAATACTTAAGTATACCATCCACAAGCTCTCTCAACACCTTCTGGCCATGAACAACATTGAAAAAAGCTCTGTCATTCTTAAAATATAATTAAGTGACAAGAATATTTATCCCTGCCTTCATTCATGAGAATCTTTTCCCCAATCCTCTTTAAATTTGCCCAGACCTCATTCAGGTAGATACTGGGTTGCTAGCTCTGCAAAACTGTCAAGAAATACGAGATATTTGTATTCTCAGCCTCCTGGGGTATTTATTATAAAACATTGTAAAGGGATGCTTATGGATCAGTAGATTGACCATAAGTATAGCTACTCAAGCTACTGCTAATGTACCAGATCAATAGCCTAAAAACTCATCAAGCTTTGTGTAAGAATACCCATAACCCTGAGGCCACTTCACCACGTCGTCTCTCAGATCTTTGCAGAGGGCGAGAGCCAGAGATGGACGAGACCTTCGTCTGTCGGCTTAATTTGGCAACATTTGTCATCATATTTGGCCAGGACAAATAGTGAGAAAAAATACAAACGTTCAATCATATATGCAAAGGGCAGTAATCCAGATTTTTACGGGGCCGTGCCGAATTGCAACGACACGTGACTGTCTTCTACCGCTGTGCCCCTTTTTCTCCACAATTTCCCTTTTATACTACTGCAAGTACTTATATAATTCTTGCAAAAATGCGATTTTCTGTGCACAGAGTAATTTTATCTGGAAGTTAGAAGTTAGAACATCGCCGTGACTCGATGGGCAGAACCCTAACCCTAAGCCTAACGCTGGCAAATTTGATCGGCGGGTATACCCGAAATCGGGCTTGTCAAATTTGCGATCTTCCTCGTTGCCCACAGCGCCAATAATATCATGCGCCACCCTCGGTAACACATTCTCTAACCTCTCTGATCCTGTCATTCTTTCAAAGTTCTTCTAAGTTCGTCTCGTCCCGTCTCCACCCCCGACCCTGCTCATTCCCATCCGTTTGTCCACGGTGAACGATGCAATTGCCACTCTTTCTCTTCAACATCCTCCTCGTTCTTCCACTGGTCCATGGGCAGGGAATATCCTCGCTTCCGCCATGCGGAATGCAGTGTGTGAATACGACTGCCACCAGCTTAGGATGCTCCGTGTATGTTTTTCTATGCCTTTCCACTTCAACTTGTACCAATCTAGATCCTACCTAGTAACGACGCAAAATGCTTGTGCAGTAAAGCGAATTTCGTCTCGTCCAGCTTAAACTGTGCACAGGGTACGTGTCCACCAGAGGACTTGAGTTCAACAGTAGGTATATTGGGCGAGCTGTGCGCAGCGGGTACGTTATCCCGTTCCATCCCCGTTGCCCGCAAACTACCCACACACGACAAGCCTCTCCTCCAGGTTCAACGTCGATTACCAAATCCTCGTCCACACCCCCCTCCCCTTTGACAACTTCTTCCAACTCCAACACCCCTTCCTCTGGCCCTACGCTTACATCCACAGCCCCCCAAACATCAATATCGACATCGATCACCGGCTCGCCCGCGCCCAGCACAGTTACAGTGACAGCGTCTAATACACAAGCCGGAACGACACTCAGCGTCCCAGCGAATTTTCTGCCAACCTCGGTCTCGGAAAGCGGTTCAAGCACGACCGTCGTAGTCGCTACTATTTATCGACCGCCCCCGTCGTCAGGAGCGATGAAGGGAGAGCTTTGTTGGGGATTTATTATGGGTACGGTTGGGGTCGTTATGGGAGCCTGGAGTTTGTGATTGTGCAATGGACCTCGTTTGATTATCGGAGGTGGTGGCAGGCTCCCTCACTCCTCTTTTTTTGGTGTGTATGAGCTTTAAAAGCGACATACGCTCATGCACCGCACATTTCTATCTCATACTAGCATTTGCTTGGACATGTTCTCCTCTCTATTTAATTCGGTCGTGTCGCATCTTGCACATCAGGAAACAGTCTATTTCTTATTAACCTGCATGGAACCTTTGGAAAGCGACGAGGTGATAGAAATTAGGAAAAAAATACATTGATTTAGGTAAATACTTGACACTCCTCCCTGAAAAAATCCTTTCGCGTCGGGATTGCCACCAGCCTGAATATCTTTCAACCATTCAATTGCAGGTCAGTCTCCCTGAGCGATTTCAACTCCTTCCAACTGGGAAGATTAAATGCCGATGGTATCCTATCCCAATAATCACCCCGAGCAGATTCATACGCACTCATGCAAGCCGAACTGCAGGGGGTGCACAGCCCTTTACAATACACCTCCTTCAACCACTTCCTGTTCCACCAATATGCCAAGGTGTGAGCTTTCCTGCCTGCTGGTTTCCTCTGGGTGATTGAAAGTCTGCCCTCTTGCGCTCTGGCAAGTTTGTCCAAGGCACATTTTTCCCGATGAAGACATTCTGGACAGGGGGCTGTTCCCAGTAAGTCATCGTATGTCACATCCATTATCTCAAGGTTTATTGTCCCCGCCAAGACGTTTCGTAGAACGATCGCACGCTGAGAACTGTTCCAGGACGAAGTGTCGCGCAACGTATGAGACGGCGTCACGTTGGAACAGTGGTAATATACGGCGGGGAGTACCCATAAAGCGTTGATGTAGGTGGCAGTAACGATGATGTTGAGCAGCGTTTCTAAACCAAGAAACCATGGACCTTGCCCAGCACGAGCGCCCCGCCAACGAAATATAAACGCGTCCATGTCCATGGGGTAGTTCCTCTCTATGTGGAGGATCGAACGGTGACGAAGGTGTTGTACTTCATATTTATGGCTGAGTAGTGCGACGCTCAATACGACGTCGACTGGAACATCCTTTGGAGGAGGTTCAAAAAAACTTCTCGGGTTAATTAACCGGATCGAACATGAATCCGAGATACTCACGCAGGATCGTAAATGGCCATAAGAAAATTCTTTACATCTTCGCCGTGACTTTGGAGATGCGTCACAGGACAACCTTCAATACTCTCTGTTCCCTCCGGAGTAGGTTCTGAAAACACCCTTCGTAAAATCGGTGATCTAGCGGAGAGAATGCTGCGGTGAATACGAAATTGGTAGTTCCCGGCTTGGATAACATTATTTCCATCGTCAAACCAAAGGCCGGGCGGACGTTGGATAGGTTCAGAGCAAGATGTGGGTTTCGGAAGGGGCCTGCCTTGATCAGATCCGTCCATTGTGCTCAGTGCTGAAATCAGGTGCAATGAGTGTATTTAGAGCTGGAGTCTCGCAATTACCTTAATCCGCCCTAATACCGTGAGGGAGAAGCAAACGATTGAGCGGGTTTGAACGGCGTTGGTAGATTACGAGTAGAGTAAGCGCTGGAGCCTGGTCGTTATCATGATTGACACGCTGTCACGTGGTATAATCCCGACGCGCAAAAAATGCGCTATTAGAGTGTGCCACAAGGGGCAAACGGCTTTCGTTGCCAGGTAAAGAGGTGATAAATAGTAAATAACTATGTCAAAATTTTTATTCCACATTTGTTGAAAAATGATCAGTTACAGCTAACTGCATAACCGTAGACCATATCTAAATTTTACTTTGTGCGCCTTTATTTGTAAATAAAATTCAAATTTTCTTGCTCATTATCTTTGCAGGAATGGTTGATAGAAAGAAAATGTTGTTGCCAGAGTAGGAAGATAAAGATCAACCCTGTTTTGCCACAGCAACAAAGATGAGGCGACAAGTTAATGTCATTGAAAGCCTGTTCCTGACATGAGGAATTGGAACAAAGAATTTAACTAATTGCCAGGGAATTAGACATTCCTATGCGGGCCAGATCACCTCGTTGCTTGGCAAATATGTAAATTCTTTGTTCCTGTTCCCGCATGTCAGAATGAGCTTTCAATGACATTAAATTGTTGCCTCGTCATTTTTGCTGTGGCTAACCCTCATCTTCCTACTCCAGCAACAACATTTTACTTTTATCACTCATTTCTGAAGTGAGGAAATTATAATTTTATCTAACTGCTCATTTTTTCTGCAAGTGTGGAATAAATGATTTAACATAGTTATCTACTGTTTACCACCTCTTTACCTGGTGACGAAAGCTGTTTGCCCCTTGTGTGCTAGACTCGAACGCAGTCTCCGATGGTAGTGGTTAATCCGAGTAAGGGAATGTAGTGTTGAATCCAAAAAATTGCCAAAGTTACGGCTGGTGTCGAGACTAGCACTATCTTTCGTGGCGCAGGGAATTCCTATTACTCCAGAGCGGTCACGCAGTGTGCAGTAGATACTCCTCACATGCTCCACGACCTACCCAGTCAGTTATACGCTGATTCTGCCTCATGCGACGTCATCCGCGTGCTGAGAAAGTGGAATCATGGAAATCAAATATACAACCTGTGACAACAAATAAAATCATGCGGATCATTGACTTGCAAGTGTCAACTGGCAACAAAGAAAAAAAATGCTTCTAGTGTGTAACGTAGCCAGTATTCTTATTCAGGTGGACCATTCAGGTGAACCTGTTAAACCAACCAGCGATCCCACGAGCGGATTCTTCCTTGGACCAGCCTAGAACAGCACAATATATTTAGTCGGTTTCTATCAAGCAAAAAGGTGGACTTACGAATGACCTCGACTGAAGGATCACCTCGCGTTGCGAATCCATGTTCCACACCACCAAATAGTTGGACATGATAGGTTGCTTTGACTTCGTTTAAAATATCTTCTGCGCGCCGGCGAGATTCGGTGGGGAAAGTTGGGTCAATTTCTGTTGGCGGAATTGTGGGCGTTAGGAGGATGAATTAAAAGATGGACCGGCACCAACCCGCCAGAGACAGTAAGAGAGGCTCTAAGAGATATGTGTAAGCACGGAGACATCAAGGGGAAAATATGCACGTACTCTTAAGTTTCTTGAAGTGGTCGTCCGTTAGGTATGCAGGGTGGACGAAAGCGGCTGTTTAGGTATTAAGCGACATTAGCTGGGGATTTCATGGAATGCGGGCTCACCAGCGGCAATCCTATCGCCGGCAGCCAGTTCCATAGTAAACGGCGCACCAAAACAATAGCCTATAATGTATATGGAAGCGTTAACCTGAACGCTATCAATGGTAGTCACGACTGACCGGCGGCATAGTACTTCGCGTCAGGGCCTAAAGTAAATAAAACGTCTGAATTCCAAGAATACGAACGAAGAGTAAGAGTAGCGTACCATATTTGTCTATGACGGCATCGATCCACTTCGGGGTCACCTCCTTCGCCTTGACGAAGCATTTATCGATCCAGGGCCATAATTCAAATCCCGGCTCGGTGTGCAGATGGACAGCATCGCCGAAGAAGTAATCAACACCCAAAACATGAAACCCTGACATCCATGAGGAACTAGAAACGATAGATTATCACGCGCTACATACCTTGCGACGCGTAGTAGTCTTGTAAGAGTTGATTGTTCAAGAAGTAAGGCCCAAAGATATCCGAGAAGAACAGGATGACTTTCTTGGGGCCCTCCGACTGGACGTGCGGGGGATCAGAGAGATAGGTTCGCAGATCTGCAATGGTTACAGTCGTTCCGGCTGGTTCGCCAGAATGCTTGAAGCCTTTGGCGCAACATTCACCTGGTGGACCAGCGAGGACAGTAGACATAGTTGAAAGGCGTGTAGTTTGGTGGCGAGTGGGCTAAAATTCGGTCGCATATAAGGATGCGGCTGAATCATCCTGGTGGACATGGCCGAGTCATCTCCGGTGGACATAGCTGAATCAGCTCCTATTGGGGGTCTGAGGTTTATCATCCATAGCACTGAAAGTGAAACAAGGGCACAGTCGGGCAGGGACAAAGCTCAGAATTGACAAAGAAAATAGCATGATGTGTCATGTTACAAGAATTGCTCGTCTTCCAAGGTTGCTTGTGACATTGAACGGATTGGTTCAGAAGATGCATACAAGCTGCGCAGCCTATCTGTAGCACAAGGGGCAATGTGGCGGACATAAGCGCAGATTATGCGTATACGACGATGAGAGAACGACGATGAGAGAATGTTTGTAAGATTTCATTCAAGCCACAGAATAGCGAAGGGGATAATGATAGGGTTAGGGTTCGACTTCATCTCATTCCATGTTCCGAACGGTCACCCGACTGTTGCCACCATCTTCTTATCGGATATCCCATCGTACAATGTCTTCTGCATTCATCGTTCCATACGACCTCAAGACACCCGTCCAGATTGCGCCTGGAACTGATGTTGCAGAGCTCTGGAACTCCACTCCTCAGGGAGACAAGCCATCAAAAGTGGGGACGACGCGGACGTTCTACAATACCCCACAGGGCAAGGTCACGACTGTCTCGTCTTTGGGCAGTGGCTTCGCGGAGAAGAGTGCTGACGCCAAGAGGGAATTGGTCAGGAAGTCTGTTGGAAATGCCGTGAAGGCGTTGAAGGAGTTGGAAGGCGTCAAGGATGTCACCGTGGATGAGTCTGCAGACCCTCACGCAGCTGGTCAGTTCACCTTGCACCTGCATGACCATTTCTCTGATCGACTAATTTAGCTGTCGCCGCACATCTGGCTCTGTACAGCTTCACCCTGAAGACCTCTCCGCCATCACGATTCAACCCCAACCTCACACAACCCATCCCTCCGAAGCTTAGCTTCGCGCCTCTTCAAACATCCACGGAATGGGATCGAGGCGTTATTTTTGCTCAGGCCCAGAACCTCGCTCGTACAGTGCGTACTCATTACACGGCATACTATGTAGTTTACCCATGCTATTGCAGCTCACGGAACTCCCAGCTAACATTCTTACGCCAACGGTTCGTATCTCCTCATGAGGTGTGACGTGAGGTTCTGACATTCGCTCTAGGAGTTTACCAACCGGGCGAAGGAAAACTTTGCTGACATTCCGAACGTCGAGATCATCATCCGAGACGAAGCTTGGGCCGCTGAAAAAAACATGGTAACCCTCATCTGGACCTGATAAACCTGCTTGATCTCATCGTTCTTTCAGAACGTTTTTCTTTCCGTGACACAAGGCACCTCAGAGCCTGCAAAATTCCTCGAGATGTATGTCCACTTCTTGCTTTCCCCTATGCCGTACTTACATCCACCAGTCACTACAAAGGCGCCCCAGACAAAAATGCCCCACCACTGGCCTTTGTCGGAAAGGGTATCACGTTTGATTCGGGAGGCATCAGCTTGAAGCCTGGAGCTGTACGTCGACCCCTTGATTCCTACCATTTCGCGACTCATCTTGGTTAGGGTATGAAACTTATGCGTGGAGATATGGGAGGCGCGGCGGCCGTCGTCTCGGCCGCATGGGCCATCGCCAAATTGCAGCTACCGTACTGTATTTCCCTTCCAGCTTTCTCCGAATTGTCTCTAACTCTTTCTCTTCAGTGTCAACCTCGTCGTCACTACTCCTTTGACAGAGAACATGCCCGGACCCAGCGCTACCAAGCCCGGTGATATGTGCGCCCTCTACATCCCATCCTCCTTCATTGTTGTTTACGATAATGTACCCATAGCTTTTACGCCATGAATGGTAAATCGGTAGAAGTGGATAACACGGACGCCGAGGGGCGGTTGGTTCTTGCTGGTACGTCTCCTCCTTGACCCCTCGATTGCACAAAGACGTGACTGATTCGGTAGATGCGATCTACTACACGGCAACCGAGTATAAACCTCATACACTTATTGATGTGGCCACTCTCACGGGGTGAGCTCTACCCCCTCCTCCATCACCGCCATGTTGAATTCATGCTTCTTCTTAGAGCCATGGTCATTGCTGTTGGCGAGGTGTACTCCGGCGTATTCTCTGTCCGTTCATTTTTACCTTTTCCTCCTTATGGTGATATGACGTGAATCATATTATAGACTTCAGATGAACTCTGGAACGAGCTCCACGCTGCGGGTGAGGTCGAGTACGATAGATTCTGGCGCATGCCGTTGGATGAAGATTTCGGCCCGCAGATTTACTCCAGTAATGCCGATTTGCAAAATGTGCGTTCTCTTTGACACCTCCCGCTTCATCTCCCCTCGCCTCATCCCATCCCTTCCATCAACTAATAACTACCTCCACTTTTCAGACCGGAGGTAGACCCGCAGGCTCATGCACAGCCGCGCTGTTCCTTAAAGCCTTCGCTGAGGGCGCCAGCCCCGAAGAAGGTAAAGAACCAGAGATGAAATGGGCGCACATAGATATTGCTGGATCCATGGAGGTTCGTTTCTTCTTCATCTTCGTTACTCAAATATGTGCTCACGTCTTCGCTTTGCCAGGCTACGAGGCCCACGCCGTACCAAGAAAAGGGTATGACTGGTCGGCCTGTCAGGTGAGACTTGGTTTGGATGCTTAGTTGAACCTGGATTAATTGTTGGTTTATAGGGCGTTGGTTGAGTATGTAACGCGGCTTGCTGGGGCGAAGTAACAATACAGATTGGAACTATGGATATTGTCACTCTGCGTGTACATGCTGAGGTCGTTGACAGCGCATGTGAAGTGGAGTTTCTGGGAGTGGTACTGTGAGGGTAGAAGAGAAGAAGTAGTTTGTGTGTGTTTCTTGTGACCCCAATAACAGGGAAGTTGGCTGGATGGGAGTGGCCATGCTGTCGGAAAAAAGTCAAACCAAGCGAAAATTGAAGCATAAGTTCAACTTTTTTCAACTTTTTTATAATGTCCAATCATAGTTTCGCCTCCCCGCAGGGAGCTCATTTCAATTAAAAATGTCTGGCCATTGCAATTTTCATGCAACGGCCAGACGTGGTTCGGCGTGACATATTTTACTGACTACCGACGTGAAGGGGTACTATTTACTCTCAGAAAAGGCCTAGACGAGGGTCAGTGATGCGGTCTGGGCAAATTCATGTAATTTCTGCAAATCAGGGTCCGGATACTCCGCCAACAAGGCTGGATCCAAGTGGAAGTTTTCGGGGGACGGGGACTCGGAGCGTGGTAGTGGTACGTCATTCGGGTCGTCAAGAAGTAACAAACTTCAAGAGGTTGGCGAAAGCATCGCGGGGACAAAGAATGAGTTGGGGGTGAATGTAGGTCTGGAGGGACCTAGCTCCTCTGATAGGAGATCATCATCTGTGTCTGTGCCAGGCAGTGAGAGGACGGGAAGGCCCAGACATGATGGCAAGATGCTCATAGCGTTGTCGTCGGTGGGTAGAAGGGTGAATGACTGCATCGAAGGGGAAGAGGGAGAGCTGAGCTTCATGTCTTCATCATATATAGAGGGGAGATGTGGTATTGACGGGGAATTAGGGTGTTGGAAGTAACCTATCCACGGTTTGCGAAAGACAAGATCGGAGTTGATTTCGTCAAGAATTGGTGGAGGCATTGATGGAGAAATGGATGGTGTGGAAAGAGGTGAGATTGCAGTACTCGATTCTCCAGCTTTTGTGCTGATATAGTCGTGATCGACTTGCATCGATTCTGGACTGGGATCATCCCAAATATCTGGGGATTGCATGGGGTATGGATCAGCCCCATTGGGTATGTCAAGGAGGGGCAGGAACGTGTGGTACGAGGGCCCTGCAATTTCACACTGATGATAGGGGTGATGACGTCAACATAGATGGGGTATCACGTAAGAGATAAGAATGCTCCAGAGACTCAGTGGGTTGCATGTGGGAAATACTGTTGCTGTCCCACTCTGGAGAGAGAGGCGAGAGTAGAGGGTCTACGCCTTCAGACTTCAGGCACAAGGTGGATTGGTATGAAGATGATGATGTGGTATCGGTGCCATCCAGCGAGTCTGTGGCAGATAATATAGGAGAGAGGCCCTGCACAGATAAAATGGGAGAGAGACATGAGGATGATGATGATGACGACGTGGCATGCGTGACGTCATGAAAAGCATCGGTTGGTGGCAAGGCCAGGGTCGACATAGGTTGCGTGGGGGGAGGCGAGAGTGGTGCCTGCGATTTGAGCACTGTGTGATGCATGACCAATGGGGAGTCGTAGCAGGAGGGTGATTGCCAGAACGTGAAAAATCGAATTTCAGCGGTGGGGTGGAGTGACACAAAGGAAATGAAACGCAGCACTATGTGCTGCCACGTAACAATGGCCAGACTTTGAAAATAAGTGCAAGAGTGGTTCTTGAAGGTGATATCAGAAAAGACAAACAAAAGATGGGTGTAGGAAAAAGCTTACAATGTCTTCAAAGGTGGGTAGTGGGAGGGCGATTGCCGGAACTTGAAAAAACAAATTTGAGCCGTGGGGTGGAGTTACACCAAGAAAATGACAAGCAGCACTATGTGCTGCCACGTAGTGATGGCCGGACTTATAAAAATCAAAAAATAATTGCAAGAGTGAATCTTGAAGGTGATATGAGAAAAGCAGAACAAAGAGAGGGTGTGGGAACAAGCTTACCATGCCTAGGAAGGTGGGTAGGGTGAGGGTGATTGCCGGAACTCGAAAAATCGAATTTAAGCAGTGAGGGGATGTATTGTAAAAAGAAAATGCCATAGCATCATGTAGCGATTGCCGGACGTCGAAATATCGAGTTTGAATGGTATTTGAAAGACACAGCGGCGGAACCACATTTCCAGAAAGCGATACGTCGTGTCAGGCCAATCCAGAGGTAAGGTTGGAGGAACAATAGCAGTCCGCGCCGCGCGGACGTCGAAAATCAAAGAACAGATTTACACAAAGCCTGTGGCAAGGTAAACGAGGGTTCAGGACAGTAAGAACAAACATAAAACTTACATGAGAAGATTTCCTCATGACAGCAATCCCCGGAACACCAAAAATCAAATTGAAATTGTGCCCATCGCCAAACTTAGTCACTTCGAGTTCTATGGGAGGCAATACATTGTTATGAGGCTTCATTAGCAAATAGAAGTGAAGGATCACAGACCGAATTGATTTGCATGACCTAGGCATGCATAATGGCTGAGATGACAAGTGCAGAGGTGGTGGAGGAAAGCATAGCTGTTTGGCCTAAAATGGAATTGTTAGTCAACCTGGGGAAGAACAAACAAAAATTGACCCACCAGAGCGGGATACGTGAACGTCGTCAACAACAACCTCTGACTGGATGGTGATGAGTAAAAGTGTAACAATAAATGGCCAAGCAGCAGATGAGAGGCGGGCAGCGTAGAGGCATAATGGCGGCAAGGGGAAGGGTGAGCATTCACATATTTCCGAATCTACTTATACCTCTGGGTGCCAAGGAAAATCAACAAAGTTCAGTGTGAGTAAGTATTGTCGGATGTATCCAGCCGACAAACAATGCGCGGGGACCTTGCAGCCAACATTCCAGGAATAGAGTGATCGGGAGAATATTCTAGGGACACGCACCTCGAATCAAAAATCCGGAGCTATCAAACTTTGTGTGTTCGATTTTCTGCAGCTCAGCTTTTCCCCCCATTCCTCCTCCCCCTCACTACTCAAATTCTTGCCCTCGCTAATTCTGCTTATGTACCAACTTCAAATTTTCTGGGATATGAATCTTTCCCCCTCCACCTGTGGTATGTAAATCCCAAATGACTGGATAGCTAGTCACGACTCCACTCTTGGCATCACCATGACTTTTCCAGCTACTCCGAAAATGCATGCGCTTCGTATCTAATTCAATGTGTCTGCCATATTTCACCATAAATTCTACTCTCCAGGTCCAGCACTTTGCAAATCAGTGGGGATTTTGTTGTCAAGGACAATCTATGGCGATTGGTAAGTAATTGCTCTGCAGGAACAAAATTATCTCATGCACGTTGTTTTTAGGTTTTCGGCGTACATCTCGCAAACGCCTCTCAACTCCGAGTCGTCGCATGTGAGCGTGAAACTTTTTTGGGAGATAAGTGGTCAGCTGTCGCAACCGGTGTGTACGTTTGAGAACGTTCTTACCCTTCAAACCTAATTTTTTTATCCTTGACATTCAGAAATTTAGCACCTGCAGACGAGGGTACGAGCGGGAACCTGAGACTACCACGTCACTATTTAAGCAGTCTCCTCGTCGTTCATGATTGTGCGCTCTTGGAGCTTTATTAGAACAGCTCCGTACAGGGCACCTCACAGTGTTAGTCGGAGATATTATCCGAGTACACGTGTCTTGAAGTCTGGGCATTTTGCGTAGCGCAAGATTGGAGCGGAGATGTGTACTCCAAACACGGCTCTTCTACCATTTTGTTTCCCCTACTTTCCCTTTCAATTAATTCTGTACCCCCATGTTTTACCTAGTCATTTGAAATATAAACTACTCAACGGTCTAACATGACGGTCGTACAGACAGTTTTGAAAAGGATTGAAAGAGATTAAAACACGACTTCCTCGTTTCCCGATTCTTCAACGTGCTTGGAACCCTGTGAATGTTGTACCTGATTTTCCAGCACTTTCGCCAGCGGAAGATGTAAACTGGGCGTGTTGTGCCCATCATCCCGTGCATTCCATACAATTATCTACCTTTCCGTATTCGTAGTGTACATTTTCTACTATTTCCAACTGATATATATATTCGTAAATGTATTTGACATATTCTACCAATGAACGAGTGCACGGACGTACAGACATTCATTGTGCGGAGGATGATCTCCTCCTCCCCCGCTTCTGATTTCATCATTACACTTGAAACACATTCTTAAAACGAATTATTCTATGCATCAGGGTCTTCTTCGGAACCCCGTCAACCCTGTGCCTGAAATTCCAGAACTTTTGCCAGTGGAAGATGCGAGCGCGGAATCGCCGTGCCCATTCAAGTCCCTTGCATTTTAAATGCTTATGGATGTTCCTCCATTGATAGTGTATAATACTTATCAAGCTACAGCTCATAAATGTATATCTACGCATTGTAGAGGCTTCGTGGAGCGAGAACATTCGAAGTGAGGAGGATGGATGATCTCCTCCTCCCCCGAATCTCATTTTCCCACCTCACTTGAAACAACCTCGTAAAGCGGACAGTCCTACGTGTCAGGGCCTTATTCAGAACCCTGCCAGGTATGTACCTGAATTTCCAGAACTTTTGTCAGTGGAAGATACTAGCGTGCAGCGCGCAACTTACCAGTATTCCAAACCACTCGTTACCTCCCTCCATTCGTACTGCATCCTTTTCGTCCAAGTGTAACTCGGACATCTATTCCTAAATCTATTCAAGACTTCTCAACAAATTGTAGCACAGTCGAGCACGCAAAAATGTACATATGATGATAACTTCCTCCTCCTCACCCAATTCCGTATCCATCGCGCTTGAAACGAATTGGCGAAACTGACGCTTTTACACGTCAGGGTCTTCTTTGGAACAATGCCATCTGCGTGCCTGGATACCTGTAACCTTCCGTCAGCGAAAGATTACGGCGGGCACGTAGTTTTCCATATTTCGTACCATTCCTGAAATTCCTCCATTCGCCGTACGCCAGATGTGCGCAATGACATCTCATGTATCTTTGCCTAATTCCTCAATAGTATTAGTGATCGGAGACGTTGACCGAGCACAGTACACGTACCTTCTGAATAATGAGTAAGGATATTCTCCTCCTCCCCCGATTCTTCATCGTGCTTGAACCGCACACACGGATTTTCCATCTTGACGTGTCAGGGTGCGATGCGGGTAGTATCCCCAGTGTCCCTGCACCTAGGAAATCAGAAGTTCTGGTGTAAGAAGTTTGTGAGCGGGTGTGTGCTCACCAAAGTGTTTATCGTCCGAATTCACCATTTGTTGTAATACGCTTTCACGTTTCTTGAATAAGGAAAGTTTTGAAATTTGTTTATTAATGTAGTAGAATTATAGTACACTCACTCGCGTAGGAAATACCAAAGCGTGTAAGTTCTTTGGGCGCTGAACGTGTCCTCCATCTCCTCTCCCGATTCCGAATCAAAAAACGGCGTTCTGAACTTTCAACTATCAGAAAATAATTCATCAAGGGTCTGATGAACGTACGTACTTTGATATTGAATGACTTGGCCTGTATTTTCTTCAAGCGTTCTGCACCTTTCGGAAACGGGAGCAATTCCCGCATAGTGCGAATTCTACCTGTGTAAATTAGTCGGTACTTCTTTCATAGATGAATTGAATGTACTTTGAGTGATAACTGATGAAAAAGTAAACCAAACGATGCCGGAGTGAGTTAAGAAACCAAAGGAATGGATGGATACGACACTTACGCAAAGATCGTATCCTCCGTCCCTGGTTCCTACGATCCGAACTCTGCACGAAATGAGACCCTGCTCCCGTAAATTTTTTGGGTCACGTCAGTCACAACTCGGCTATTTACCGCCAAGCGAGAAGACCTATAAAGACAGGGTGGTAAGTCCAGTATTTCTCATCAGTGCCCACTTACCTTGTACGCTCTCCTCCTCCCTCTCCTCTCCTTCCGTTGTCGACGTCCGCTCCCCTCTCACTCGTCGTCGTCACGCTGGTTAGTCGTCTGTTCGTCGTCCGTCGTCGCTGATGTCGACGTCGCGTATCGAGTTTTTAGGACCTTCTGTCGACGCCTGACCTAACGGAACGTTGGACGACGACAACCAGGTAAGTCAACGTCCTTTTTGTGATCCACAACGTTGACTTACCTTTGCTGATATCCCTTTTCCGCAGGTTGTTTGTGATGGCGCTGACGACAACGGTAAGTTTTCATTAACATGAGTTCTGCACCTGGTCCTTACTTACCACGCTACTCGAGCCCCTCAGGCTACCCATTGTCAACTCGTCCGCCTCATTTGTACGCGACGTTGGCCATCGGATCGTGACGAATAGCTTGGATGGGTGAAATACGCGTTGCGAGGTCTGGATGTCGTGAATACGTCGATTCTGCACAAGGTACGTCAGTTTTGTTCACCTCATCTCGAGTGCGCAATGTTTACTCGCCTGGAAGACTGTGTTCCAGCTCGTTCATCGCGTTTCCCGCGTAACGACAGCGCTTGGCCGTTGATGAAAATCTAGAAGGTACGTTAGTGTCTTTCCGGTGTTTGTATTAATCACTTACCTGTGTCGTATAGCGTCAACGTGGTTTACAGAAGCATGACGACCTACGAAACGTAAGTCATCGTACACAATTCTCAAGAGAAACCAACTGACCTGAACGTTGTGGCTGAAGTTGGTGGATGGGCGTTGTGGCTGTGGGAAACGGTGAGCAGAGAGTAACGTTGTAACGTGTGACGATAGTGACTTGCCTCTTACCACCACCAGCTGCCCACGTCGTCGCCCATTCCACTGGGTTTTTCGTGCACGAAGCCCTCAGCGTCGGCGCTTCCGACACGCAGCACGATGGACTCGACGGATGCTTTGAACACATAGGGTGGTAAGTCGTTGACCATGCATTGAAAGGTTTCGTGAACGCTTACCATTGTGTACTATCGCCAGAACGTCGACAATGCGACACGTTACGAGCAACTCGGTCGTCGAGGGATTACGGGTGGATAAACGAGCATACAGCGTAGAGAAAGGGTGCAAAAGCAATGGTACGTGCGCCGTAACTCGTGCTCATTTCCCTCAACCTCGCCACTCCCTCTCACTCTCAATTCCCAGGACAACAACCCACCCACATTCGCGAAACCTTCACGTTTGCGGAACTCTACGTTCCCCAACTCGACTACGCCGAAGACACACGTAACGAACGCTATCGCTCGCAGAAGGCAAGGTGTCCGTGTCCCACCCCAAATCCAGTGTTCTCGACTTTCCCAACGTCGTGTGTAAGGCCGCCCTTTTGCTTGGGGAGCTCGAACTTGGCATAGGCGACTGAAGACCCTTCTACTAGCGCCTGAAATCGTGTTCACCGTTGAACACGATGCAGATTTCGGAGGCGCGTCGCGTTACCGTGGTCTGAGGGGTTAAAGGGATGTGTTTGGGGAAGGAAGGAAGGTCCACGCGGGTGATTCGAAAGCAAGCTTCGGGAGTGGGAGTGGTCATGTCTTTGAGCCAATTCGTTGGAGGGCGTTTGAAGGGATGAAGAGTGGATTCGGAGAGAGGGTTGCGCGTATTCAGAGGTCGGGAAGGTTATGAAGAAGACAAACGTGAGTCATCGTCAATCCGAGCGAAGGGGGCTGGTAGCTTACCTTTCCGTGTGTGTATCAGAAGGTGTACCATCGGTCGCTGCCTGGGAACAACGTGAAACGCGCCAGGTCGATGGCGCTGCTCAAGCACAGCAGGAACAACTGCTTCGGTCGTTGTGGACGGATAGGTGCCCATCGCTGTGAAGGTGTATTTGGGGATTAGAGAAGGAGGGTGGCGAATGGGAGGAACCGTTTGTACCACCAACTTGTTATGTATGCACGAAGTGTGAAGGTGATCATGAAAGAAGGATGGCACCTCTTGTTGAACGAACTCTGAGATTCGCATTCACACATACAAGTCAGCACACAATATTACGTCTCATTCCATGGTCACCCGACTGTTGCCACCATCTTATCGGATATCCCATTGTACAATGTCCTCTGCATTCATCGTTCCATACGACCTCAAGACACCCGTCCAGATCGCGCCTGGGGTTGACGTTGCAGAGCTCTGGAACTCTACTCCGTAGGGAGACAAGCCATCAAAAGTGGTACAATACCCCACAGGGCAAGGTTACGACCGTCTCGTCTTTGGGCAGTGAAGAGTGCTGACGCCAAGAGGGAATTGGTTAGGAAGTCTGTTGGAAGTGGTGTCAAGACGTTGAAGGAGTTGGAAGGCGTCAAGGATGTCACCGTGGATGAGTCTGCAGACCCTCACGCAGCTGGTCAGTTCACCTTGCACCTGCATGACCATTTCTCTGATCGACTAATTTAGCTGTCGCCGCACATCTGGCTCTGTACAGCTTCACCCTGAAGACCTCTCCGCCATCGCGATTCAACCCCAACCTCACACAACCCATCCCTCCGAACCTTAGCTTCGCACCTCTTCAAACATCCACGGAATGGGATCGAGGCGTTATTTTTGCTCAGGCCCAGAACCTCGCTCGTACAGTGCGTACTCATCACACGGCATACTATGTAGCTTACCCATGCTATTGCAGCTCACGGAACTCCCAGCTAACATTCTTACGCCAACGGTTCGTATCTCCTCATGAGGTGTGACGTGAGGTTCTGACATTCGCTCTAGGAGTTTACCAACCGAGCGAAGGAAAACTTTGCTGACATTCCGAACGTCGAGATCATCATCCGAGACGAAGCCTGGGCCGCTGAAAAAAACATGGTAACCCTCATCTGGACCTGATAAATCTGCTTGATCTCATCGTTCTTTCAGAACGTTTTTCTTTCCGTGACACAAGGCACCTCAGAGCCCGCGAAATTCCTCGAGATGTATGTCCACTTCTTGCTTCCCCCTACGTCGTACTTACATCCACCAGTCACTTCAAAGGCGCCCCAGACAAAAATGCTCCACCACTGGCCTTTGTCGGAAAGGGTATCACGTTTGATTCAGGAGGCATCAGCTTGAAGCCTGGAGCTGTGCGTCGACCGCTTGATTCCTACCATTTCGCGACTCATCTTGGTTAGGGTATGAAACTTATGCGTGGAGACATGGGAGGCGCGGCGGCCGTCGTCTCGGCCGCATGGGCCATCGCCAAATTGCAGCTACCGTACTGTATTTCCCTTCCAGCTTTCTCCGAATTGTCTCTAACTCTTTCTATTCAGTGTCAACCTCGTCGTCACTACTCCTTTGACAGAGAACATGCCCGGACCCAGCGCTACCAAGCCCGGTGATATGTGCGCCATCTACATCCCATCCTCCTTCATTGTTGTTTACGATAATGTACCCATAGCTTTTACGCCATGAATGGTAAATCGGTAGAAGTGGATAACACGGACGCCGAGGGGCGGTTGGTTCTTGCTGGTACGTCTCCTCCTTGACCCCTCGATTACACAAAGACGTGACTGATTTGGTAGATGCGATCTACTACACGGCAACCGAGTATAAACCTCATACACTTATTGACGTGGCCACTCTCACTGGGTGAGCTCTACCCCCTCCTCCATCACCGCCATGTTGAATTCATGCTTCTTCTTAGAGCCATGGTCATTGCTGTTGGCGAGGTGTACTCCGGCGTATTCTCTGTCCGTTCATTTTTACCTTTTCCTCCTTATGGTGATATGACGTGAATCATATTATAGACTTCAGACGAACTCTGGAACGAGCTCCACGCTGCGGGTGAGGTCGAGTACGATAGATTCTGGCGCATGCCGTTGGATGAAGATTTCGGCCCGCAGATTTACTCCAGTAATGCCGATTTGCAAAATGTGCGTTCTCTTTGACACCTCCCGCTTCACCTCCCCTCGCCTCATCCCATCCCTTCCATCAACTAATAACTACCTCCACTTTTCAGACCGGAGGTAGACCCGCAGGCTCATGCACAGCTGCGCTGTTCCTTAAAGCCTTCGCTGAGGGCGCCAGCCCCGAAGAAGGTAAAGAACCAGAGATGAAATGGGCGCACATAGATATTGCTGGATCCATGGAGGTTCGTTTCTTCTTCATCTTCGTTACTCAAATATGTGCTCACGTCTTCGCTTTGCCAGGCTACGAGGCCCACGCCGTACCAAGAAAAGGGTATGACTGGTCGGCCTGTCAGGTGAGACTTGGTTTGGATGCTTAGTTGAACCTGGATTGATTGTTGGTTTATAGGGCGTTGGTTGAGTATGTAACTCGGCTTGCTGGGGCGAAGTAACAATACAGATTGGAACTATGGATATTGTCACTCTGCGTGTACGTCGTTGACAGCGCATGTGAAGTGGAGTTTCTGGGAGTGGTACTGTGAGGGTAGAAGAGAAGAAGTAGTTTGTGTGTGTTTCTTGTGACCCCAATAACAGGGAAGTTGGCTGGATGGGAGTGGCCATGCTGTCGGAAAAAAGTCAAACCAAGCGAAAATTGAAGCATAAGTTCAACTTTTTTCAACTTTTTTATAATGTCCAATCATAGTTTCGCCTCCCCGCAGGGAGCTCATTTCAATTAAAAATGTCTGGCCATTGCAATTTTCATGCAACGGCCAGACATGGTTCGGCGTGACATATTTTACTGACTACCGACGTGAAGGGGTACTATTTACTCTCAGAAAAGGCCTAGACGAGGGTCAGTGATGCGGTCTGGGCAAATTCATGTAATTTCTGCAAATCAGGGTCCGGATACTCCGCCAACAAGGCTGGATCCAAGTGGAAGTTTTCGGGGGACGGGGACTCGGAGCGTGGTAGTGGTACGTCATTCGGGTCGTCAAGAAGTAACAAACTTCAAGAGGTTGGCGAAAGCATCGCAGGGACAAAGAATGAGTTGGGGGTGAATGTAGGTCTGGAGGGACCTAGCTCCTCTGATAGGAGATCATCATCTGTGTCTGTGCCAGGCAGTGAGAGGACGGGAAGGCCCAGACAAGATGGCAAGATGCTCATAGTGTTGTTGTCGGTGGGTAGAAGGGTGAATGACTGCATCGAAGGGGAAGAGGGAGAGCTGAGCTTCATGTCTTCATTATCTATAGAGGGGAGATGTGGTATTGAAGGGGAATTAGGGTGTTGGAAGTAACCTATCCACGGTTTGCGAAAGACAAGATCAGAGTTGATTTCGTCAAGAATTGGTGGAGGCGTTGATGGAGAAATGGATGGCGTGGAAAGAGGTGAGATTGCAGTACTCAATTCTCCAGCTTTTGTGCTGATATAGTCATGATCGACTTGCATCGCTTCTGGACTGGGATCAT
>NW_001889919.1:96015-106665 GCF_000143565.1 Laccaria bicolor S238N-H82
ACCTCCCCTCGCCTCATCCCATCCCTTCCATCAACTAATAACTACCTCCACTTTTCAGACCGGAGGTAGACCCGCAGGCTCATGCACAGCTGCGCTGTTCCTTAAAGCCTTCGCTGAGGGCGCCAGCCCCGAAGAAGGTAAAGAACCAGAGATGAAATGGGCGCACATAGATATTGCTGGATCCATGGAGGTTCGTTTCTTCTTCATCTTCGTTACTCAAATATGTGCTCACGTCTTCGCTTTGCCAGGCTACGAGGCCCACGCCGTACCAAGAAAAGGGTATGACTGGTCGGCCTGTCAGGTGAGACTTGGTTCGTATACTCAGTGGAACCTGGATTAATGGAGGGTTTATAGGGCGTTGGTTGAGTATGTAACGCGGCTTGCTGGGGCGAAGTAAAATTACAGATTGGGATTACGGAGGCAAGTTGGTAAAGTCTAACATGAAATCAAGCTTCAATGTTGCGACACCACAAAGGGCTTAAATTCAAAGCAAAAGATATTCTTGTACATATATTATGAGCAATGCGCACAAAGCTGTGACGCACACTCTGAAGGCGGATCTGGGTATTCCTGGAAGTGACATGAGATATAGCAACTTTCTGCTCCCAAGAATTCAGACTTTCTATTCAGGCAAGACTAAAAATAGTGCAACCACGACCGTGGATTCCGGTTTGTTGGTGAAAAAACGACAGTGTTTGGATTGGAGTGGAGTGGGGAAGAGTAGGGAGATATGGGGTAAGGGGGATGGCGTCACAAAAAAAAAAAAACGGCGCAAAGCCTTGAGAGAAAGCTACAAGAAATATCACAAAGTGCAAATCTCTTGAGGGGGTATAATTATTCACTTCCTTAGTCGGCATTTTTCAAAGTCACCAGCGCCATCGCTTCGAGCATACTCTTGACTGTCCACAAACGCCTCAAGCAGACACAAACCATCACCAGCTCCACAAAATTCCAGTGGCTGCAATGCATCGTTCACCAATATCCTGACATACTTTTTCCCGCGGTCCGCGCAACTAAGCCTTTCCGTCACCATTCTCCCACTGAATGGTACCAGGTGACTCGCTACCCAAGTTCTTCCTGGGTTAGGCTTTGTCGGATCCAGGGGTTCGGGCTGCTTGAACAGACCTATAGCAGAGTAGATAGCGATCAACTCGTTATCGTGCGAGAAGTCGGCGTAGATCGTATGGTTGAGCGGGAACGTAATGGGAGAGGAATCCAGGGTTCTATTTGTTTGCGTGTTGTCGCGAACAGGCATTCCCGTAAGGCGCGCCAGGAGTTCATTGACGTACCCAACCCCTTGGACGGGGCCCAACGCCTGGCCATATCTGGTACAAAAGTTGGCACTTTGACGACTTCAAAAATATGAGGCGTACCCGGTTCTATAATACTTTTCCAAATCCATGTAGTACTCATAATTCTGGAACTCTTCTTTGGTGAAAAGAGCACAGAAGGGGCTCTTCTTTTCTGTCGCTACGGTTTCAAATGGGCAGAGCGGCATGAGGTCGGGGATATCCTCCGGAAGAAGATTGGCTCCAGGGGCGACTAAGTTAAGTCTCGCGGCAACGGGGTAACCATAAATGCGTGCCCAGGCGTCCGTCTGTTCAGAAGGTTCCCCCGCGTTTGGACACATCTTGTTAGTCAGAGTACAATTTCCCTGACCGCAATTCATCAGCCAAATTCTGTTTTTCACGAAAAACCTCACATGTTCAGAGATGATCACAGATAAGCTGGGGTTGTAAACGTGGTGGCTCGCAAGCGAGAACCCTGTAGATCCAGGAAATAGAAGGCGTGATAAAGGGGTGATTCTAACTGTGTACCTTGAGTCCATTTCCTAGCAGATTTCACAACCCTTTTGCTGCTTGCCGCCCTTACGAAAGGGAGGTCCTTTTTCGAGATTAAATGCTTGTATCGCACGTAAGATTCCCCACCGGCCTGCAATGATCTAACAATAATTAGCAGATAATGACTCATTGGAGGCGATAAGAACGCACTGCATTGCACCAAATGGAACAAGATCATCCGTTCCGAGAGAATACGTGTAGCTTTTTAGAAAGTCAAGTTTCGGATCCAAATATTCTTCCGCTGACTGAAGTTTCGAGAGAGCGCCAGCTATGCGCGCTGCGGCATCCACTGTTGGGAAACGGGCACCGTGTCTCTGAATCTGTTGTCTAAACTGTTGAGATCAAATTCCAGGCCCTCTGGAGCAATACTTGCGATATTAACCTAAAATAATAAGGATGAGAACGGAGTACGTGAAGAATCACAAGGCATACTTGATCTATTTGACATCCAATAGGCGGGGGTGGATATCCTTCGACAGGAAAATATGGATTGTATGCCGCCCAAGAATAGTCCTTGTTGGACGGATATTGATACGTTAGTTTCGAGGTGCGACAAAAATGGTTGGAGGACCAAAGAATGAGGAGACAAGGGAGCGCGAGGAGGGTAGCGAAGAAGGGCCAAAACCGACGCCTTTTTTCTTTCCTGTCGGGGTCCCCTTCAAGAAGATCCGTGTCGCTCCGAGACTGTCCTGGCCCCGTTGGCAAGGGAGCATAACCTTGAGAATGACTTGAAATTGGATGTGTTATGTGCTCGAATTCGTCAATCGGGAGCTTTTCACTTCTCCTAGTGGAGACTTTCAACGCGTTGAGCATTGTCGTCCGAGCGGGATGTATGGTGGATGTCAAAGGGTATTACGATCCCGCTGTCAACTTGATCAACGAAGTGGCGCACGCCAGAACATCTCGTGACTTGTTGCTATTATTGTCATTCAATCTAATCTGAGGGCCAATGCTCAAGCGCTCACAGAGTACATCTGTGCAAGGGATATTTTCTAAGCCAGACAGCCCACTCTGAAACCGGAGCAGACATTTCTGACATTCAAAAAATACACTTGTAATTGTGAGATAAAGGCGTTGGACATATGTTCAGGCAACGCGGGGAATTGTAGACGCAGTCGATAAACACATGCACACGCTCCGCGTATACTCCGTACTACTTGCTTAAAACGGGGGAAAGCCATGGTGGGCCCAGAAGTACCCCACCAAGCAAAACTTTCGACAACCAGGCCTTGTCAACACAAAAGAACAAGCTGGAGAGTTATATCATACGTTCAAACTTCGTTGGGAGTCTGAGGGCGGCCTCCGAGCTCCGAGTAGAGTACGTCAGGACCGTCGACAGACCCAGGCTTGTTTCCATTCCGGCGTTCTTGTTTGAAGTGATTGGAGATAAGGAACGCAACGTCTGAACAGGTCAGCGAAACAATATGAGAAATAGGTCTTAGAACGACATACCAAGGCTCTGCTCGAAATTGAGTCGTGGGTCACAGAACGACTAGATATTGACGAGATTTTAAACAAAGCCACCAGGGCGCGGAGAGAGGTACACACCTGATACCTCAATCCAAGTTCCTCCTCCGAGAGCTCCATACTCCCCCCAACACATTCAGTAACACTAAAGCCCTCTTCGTTTAACTCCCCAGTAAATTCAAGACTTACACCTCCAAGGCGAGAATTACACGCATTATGGATTCTGAGACACGCAGTAAGCTCCTCGATGATGGTACCAAAGTTCCTCGTCTTCAACCCACTACTGGAGGTCAGAGTGCTAGGATTAGAAGGTTTAGAGTCAAGTAAGGTCGAGATCATCAGATCCAAGCACACAACTTACTTCCCATGCATTGGATCGCATATCCAAGCGACTGGATGGCCTGATTTTTGGACGGCGCTGATGTGCCCGGCAAGGTGGTCGTCGATCTGTATTCAGAATTAGATAGGGGTAAATCGAAGAGCCATCGGTCCATACCTTCCGAGCCCCGTAGCGCGTAATCAACGTCACCCTTCCAGTCTCCTTGTCTGGATTGACGACTAGAGTATGTATAGTCAGTGGAGGGAAATGTGCTAAGAATAACACGATTCACTGTCCAGAAGCCTGCTCAGCTCGCCAGCTTCCATGCTAGGTCCGACTTTGATCCCAATGGGATTCCTGATTCCCCTAAAGTATTCCACGTGAGCACCCGTGAGCTGGCGAGTGCGGTCCCCAATCCAAAGGAAGTGTGCCGAGGTATTATAGTAATGCTTCTTCTTCGAACTCGTGAATTCTCGGGTGAGCGCTTCTTCGTAGGCGAGCATTAAGCCCTCGTGGCTGTTGGTTAGTTTATTTGGTTAGCCGAAAAGCGCGAAAGCATGCCGTGCACCTAGTGTAGAAATCCACTTCTCCGAGTGTTCCTCGTCCCCCACCTCGTTCGTACGACGTGCTATTCGACTCCACTCCTATCGTGCGACTGAAATCTAGAGCGTCCGAAAGACCGTCTACGATAGTCTCAAACTCGCGTCTGCGTGGCTAAGCTTCTGTATGACAATAAACTTGATGGTCGATAGTGCTCACCGTAAAGATGGAGAGCGGACATGGGTTAACGACCAATCCCGAGGATGGTGCAGAGAGGCAAAGCCAGATGTGAGAAGGCCACGGAGGTAGTTCAACGTTGTCGTCGAATGAAAGTAAGCTCTGTACAAGTGAGACGCGTATCATCATTGAAAAGAACCTCCACCTGCCGAAGGAGACGCTCTGGATCTGGGGTGCGGTCGTTGACGTCCAGTCTTTTTTTTGCGTTTTAAGGGTTGGCCGAATTGTCAAATAAACTACGTACCCGTTTACATTGTCACCTCTTCATATCACGTCAGCCCGAGGAAATCAAGTAAAAAAGGGTACGATCCTCACCTGAAACTCAGTACCTCTCGGCCACCTACGTTTTCGAAACTGCTGCTACGTGGTTTAGCGTACTGGCCTGCGATTCGCCCGACTCGGACCTTGTGATCTCCGTGGTTAGTGTCAAAATGTAGACAAATAGCGACGTACAACAGGCAAACGGGCGCCCCAGACGAGAATCAACGAGAAAGACAAGATAAGGCCGATTTTCGAGGAGATATTTTCCTAGAAGCATGAGAATGAATAAGAATGAAAGAGAGTAATGCAGGGGTGACGTACGTGTGTGCACGCGTCGAAACTCTCGGCACAATCACCCGCATGAAGGAGGAAAGCCTCATTGCGCTGAACGAGGCCGAGTTGATAGCGCAGCCTCTCGATCTGAGGTTGGGATCTCAGTCAATCAGTAAGAGATCCATGTAGCTCTTTTTCGAACCTCTTGTGGAGTAACGATGGGAGGCAGCGTGGAGAGCTTCGAGAGGACGCTAAGGAAGTGGTGAGCCATGTCGAGATTCACCGATCGGCACCATACGTTGCTAAATGTTTTTCGTCCGGATATTTGACATCCTACCGACTTGTCAGCTCGTTCCTCAGGCGATAAGATGTCATGGCGTACCTGTGCAATCGGTTTCTCTCTCCAGGAGGACGGCAACCAGGTATCGGACATATTGGACGGTAACAAAAGAACAAAAAAAACTTGATCGTTCTGGTTAGGGTTTTGATGAATAAGCGGTCGGTGTTTCAACAATTTTGGACCCACCTTCGACCCACAAGCCTGCAGCAAAGCGTGGTTTGTCACAGCTGTGAAGGTGGTACTAAGGAAAGGCCGGTTTTCGAGGAGAGGCAAGTCTTCTGCGTCTGCTGGTCTGGGGATAGAAGCACATTTTTGACGTACAAAGATGAACAGCGAGCTTCGACCTTCTCTTCTCATCATCCTCAGCGAACGACGGGGATAAAACAGCCTCACTGCAGGTAAACGAGGTAGTAGTGAAAACTGATTCGTTCGATCTGTGCAGATTCAGTTGAGTAAAGATAGATTTCAATCGTGCGGAGATCCACGTAGGTTTATGCAGTGCGCCTTTGGACCTGTTTACACCTCAAGGAAATTGGGCGAAGTTAAGAATCCGTAGCAATCTTCTGTTTGTTTTGGAAATTTACGAAGGTCGAAGAGTCGAGCCACAATCAATCCTTTTTACTCTTACAGCACTGATATTGTGCTAACCAAGCTGTCATTAATGGTGTCGCGGCGGGAGTTACGGACGTAGAGATGATAGCCTTTTCAAAGGTGGTGGCTTCGAGTGAGAAAGCGTATCCTCGGAACGGAGGACAGTGATCGGCAGTTACCGACGCAGAATGAGACTCCGCAATGTGGAACGACAATTTTGTTTTTTCATTCAGCCACACTCATCTCCCGTGGACCAGTCGAATTCGAGCAGAAGGTACACATTTATCTGGGTAAGATCTTATAAATCGGCGGGGATATAGCGACCTCAAACGACTCGCCTTTCAGATGCCGCGGAATGGCAAGACAACTATCTTGACGGCATCGTTTGTGAGTAATGACAATGCCTAAAAAGATCCACAGCGAGAATCTATTTGACTTGAAGAAGTACTGATGTAAAGAAGGGCCAAGATTGGGGGGAGACGACGGAAATTGGCCGTCTTACATGCTTGACTAACTTTTGCTGCCTTGTATAAATAGGAAGTTGTTGGTTTGACCTTCTCCTATTCGTCTCCCTCATCCTCACAGCTCCTCTCTCTCGCGCAGTCTGTCTTCGTAATCATGTCCGCTGCTAGGGTCGTTCTTGTCATCATTCAAGCCCTATGCAATCACTTCGCCTGCACACCTCCGAACCCTACGCCGTCGAAGGGTCGTTATCACACCGATGAAATGTATATCCTCCAAATAGCGCCATTAATTTTCAAAGTATGATATCTCTATGATCGTCAGCCAATAGCTAATGTTTCTTTCTCTCTGTCTTTTTTTTTTAGTGCCATCAATTCATTGCTTGGGGCTGTGCCGTTTTTGAAGTTCTCTTCTATCTCAGAACCACGGTCCCCATCTCCTCACCAGCGCCGTTTGCCACCTCCATAGTTTGCCTTCCAGAGCAGCCTAACGTCCGCTTGACACCTTTTTTCGTCATTGGCGTTCTAGCAGTCGTTCTAGGAGCGTACATCCGCCTGGACTGCTTCCGCACGCTAGGACAAATGTTCACCTTTGATCTGACAGTCCATCCCGACCACAAGCTCGTCACCTCTAGGTTCTACGCGTACGTCAGACATCCCGCCTACACAGGCTCTCTTCTCCTTGTGTTTGGTCTGGCGTTCTCCCACCTCACCAGGGGAAGCTGGATGACGGAGTGCGGTCCGTTGAGACCGACCGGGAGCGCCATTGTTGTTTGGGCCGTTTGGTGGTTGTGGACCTTTTGCGTGGGGATAAGCAGGGCAGATGCTGAGGATAGGCAGATGAGAAAACTATTTTCGGATGAATGGGACCTCTACGCGGCGGACGTTCAGTGGTGGTTTTTCCCTGGACTCATCTGAGAAATGAACGACGTATGTGTCTTAGATTTCTGTGGCCCCTGCGCATTTTTAACATTTCAACTTGATAGATTTACGACATTGTATGGCTCCGACACAAAACAACGAACTCTACTTCATCTGCGAGTTTGACGATCCATAGACAACGATTTCTTTTACGAATTTTTATATCTAGTTGCGATAAATACTGTCCTATTTTTTCTGTTTTCTTTTGAAAGTGAAGATTCGTCCGTAAAGGAAGCGACTCAAAATTTGATCCCCGCCTAAACGTACCTCTGATCACATTTCATCACCGAGTTTCATAATGAAGGTTTGGTCGCTCAATTGGCCTTCAATAGCACACATGTCCCATATTTTCCACGAAATTCCGAAGGGGAGAAGAGAACACTATCTAACAGGCATGTTGAGACCCTCAACGAGTCGAAAAAAAGTGGGCTAGTTTACGATGTAGGACGATCATCAAGTTGATGGAGACTTAAACTTACTTTGAAAGGGCATTCGTCACCTCGATTTACGGATGCTTGCTTGTTGAACCCCAGGTGTTCGTTACGAGCTAGCAGATGGAGGTGACGTGGCCGTTTCTAGCCTATGTCCTGCCACCTTTATTTTACTACACCTTGGGCGACTTACTCGATCTCAAAGGCTAACGTGTTCGACCCGTATCCTGGGTACCCTTCCACCATTTGATTGTCACGCTATGTCAAGCCCTTATTGTTCACGACCAACTACAAATCAAACTCCCTCTTTCTGTGTTGTACATGATCTCGTTACGCGTTTCGGCTTCCCATTATTTATATCCAGTAATGCGCCGCGGAGACTCCGTTCAATTCAGGCAAAAGGAGAACAAATGGTTAAAGTTAGTCCGTATGAAAAAATAAAACAACTGATTACTCGATGTGGTGCTAACATCCGGCGGGGAGGACAGGGGGGTTGGATGCGCTCGGAATCTCTAGCTTACCGGCGTACGTTGTGCACCTCTGCAACGCTGCGCTCCCCCAAACATTAACGATTCCAGGTAACACTGTTCTGCCGTTAACCACCAAGGAGGTGTTCGGAATCGGCAGCGGAGCTGTTGTTTTGGAATTGAACACCCCGGGGTAAGAACCATTCAGGAAGGTCTGGCTTAACGGTGGGTTTTGCAACGTGCGTATGGTATCGTGAGTTCTCTGGGCGACGAAGGAGAAAACGTTCGCGCCGACGTCATACCGCCCAAGGGTGTGAAGTCCCCAGTTGGCCTCGATAGTTGAAATTTCGGAGTAGTGATCGTAGAAGTTGGAATCGGTTGTACCAATGAGATTAGAGGGGATCGCCGATCCCAAGAGGATGGCTCTGACTCGGTTCTGTTTGCCGTAGGTTTCATTTTCATCAAAAGCTGTGAAATGGTCAGAGGAGAGATGAATATTAGATGTCATGGCGGACTTAAGAGTACGAGCGTTCGGTCGCCATTAAAGTTGGTGTTAGACAACAGTGGAGTGAGGAACCCTTTGACCCATTTGGCGGCAAAAGTAACGTTGGTGTCATGACCGTCGTTGGCTGTGTGGTTCTGTCAAAAAGAGTGGACATTTTCAGTCGAATGAACGCACTCATGTTTGGGGTAATGAAGATCCATTGAGGAAGCTTCCCTGCAGCCAGATCCTGTTGGAACAACGTGAAATTTTTAATATTGGCGCTGCGGGCAGGGTTTCCCGATACTGAATTGTAAACAATAAGTGGACTTGGGGGAATTGCATCACATGGTATTCAATACGAGAGACCTAACCAAGAAACGCACTTGTGCTTTCGGACATAATCGTTTGCCCCAGTCCTTGGATTCAAAAACTGCAAACCCGTAAAACCAGTGGATGGCATGTCCTCTTCGTACTCGGCCCAGGTGATGCCTTTGTCCTCAAGCAAGTCGACGATTGTGGATACATTCACTGGAATGTTGTTCAGGTTGTCGTTGTCCATTCCGAAGTATTCCCCGCCGACAGAAGCGACATAATTCGGCTCACTGGGGTGGGTGAGGGCGAAGTAATTTGTCAATTCAATGCCTTGGGAAGCGAGAGCTGAAAGGTTTGCTGGAGGATAAAACGTCTATGAATAACTAGCCCAAACAGAACAAGTGAATTCTTACGGTCAGCCATCGCGGAACTGAAGTCCGTGTTCTCCAACCAGATGGTAACAAATCGATCGAAGGCCTTTCCCGGAACAACAGAGAGTTTGGAATGTTTTGAATCTCTGGTGATGTCGGGCGGGGGGTATTAGAATGATCATACCTCCTGATAAACGAGAGAAGTAACGTACGGCGATGAGTTGGCGAACGCATTTAAAATGCAGCCTGCCAACAGGAATGCAACCAACTTGGCTAAATGCATTTCAATATTTCAATGGCAAGTTGGGGCAGGAATTGTTCTACTAGTTATATACGGTGGATGAGCGAAGCGCTCGACGAGCATGTGGTCCGATACGCACGTTTCAAAGTTCAGAGCAAAGGAGTAGAAGAACGATCCCACGAGGTGTGTTTGCTTGGGAATGATGTGTTATAAAAATAGACGTCAGCTCAGGGTGGTCGTGATGGAGAAGTCGAAACTTCCAACGTGAGCTGGCGGCTGTGAGGAGTGCCGACACCTGCCGACGCACACTGAGCAATTTCGCGGGATCTTGATGCTTATGGCCGCCCACGTTCGCGTGGAGATATTATTGAGGGTGAATGAGATATTGCTTGGGAAGGCAGCGTTACAGCTGAAAGCAGAACGATAGGACACGGCAGATCGACACATGCTCAGGGCGGACTCCCAAAATTTCAAAGCGACGTGATGGCTGGGGCCGCTGAGTTCTCACAACGTGTTAAATTTCAACCTCCGAATTGATGTCACGCTAGTACCACAATAAAAGTTGAGAGTCCGCCCTATGTGTGTATCGATCTGGCATGGCCTATCGTTCTGCTTTCAGCTGTAACATTGACACCTAGAGGACATACATACATCGGGAGCTTGGCACAAAATCTTACTAATACTATGCTATAAAACATGCATATGGTTGGCTATTAAGAGAAAAGACAGGAAATAAGCCCGTGTGGAAGAAAGAATTCCAAAAGTAATTCGGGTACGGGGAATCGAACCCCGAGCTGCCGCGGGAATCGGGTCGCAGGAATCTGAGAGGCGGCAATGTTAATTGGTGTTGCACAATCCTTGGTAAGTGTGATGACCAGTGACATGCCGTGACATAGCGTCACAGGGCCAATTTCTTGAGACATGGACTTTGTACCTTCCACAACACCAATCCAATATATTTTTTGCAGTGGGTTTGAGGGAATGATGTGATTGAATCCACTGAGAGAGTTTTCCATGTAGAAATTGTATTTATTGCTCCAAAAATGCGAAATCAGCTTGTTTTCCCTGCCAAATTTGGCACTCTGGAGAGATT